>NC_065544.1:45788569-46090514 GCF_932294415.1 Quercus robur | reverse complement strand
ATCCCATGTGGAACCTGATTAATTTGTGATGACTTTAACAATCATCTTCAAGAATAAGTTTTAGATTTTGTAAGGTTGGCATCCAATAAAGTGAATTATGTTACCTTTTTTCCCCTTCTTTTTCTTACTTTTGGTCGTATCATTGTTTGTTTGTTTTTTTTTTTTTTTTTCCTTCTTGTGTGTATAATATAAAATCATTCTTAAATTTCCAATATAATAGTCATCTTACGTTTTCTCCTTTAATATCTTTTATCCGAATATGTTTATGCCTTTGATGGGACTCCCCACAAAAAAAGTATTTTATAAGAAGGTTTTAAGACACGTCTCTCATAACATATATAGGTTTAATAAGAAATATCTTATGAGACAATTTCGTGAAACTTCTCTCTCACAACATTAGATTCATAGTTCTTAATAGGATTAATCCAAAATTTTGGTGTATATGTTAAGAATTACAAGAGCTTGTAATTTAATGGTAGAAATTTTTTAAATATTGATCCACTAAGAAGTTATATATTGAATAGTGTAACATTGTCAAAGAGTTACACAATGTACAAATGTGTTGTATTAAAAAAATTATGAATGAATTTATAAGGGTTTGTGTGTTCCAGTTAACTCAATTGGTAAAAGTATTTGATAGTTGAATAAGAGATCTGGGGTTCAATTCCCGCCTACACTAAATAACTGATCAATGTCTTGTTCTAATGATAAAGAGCTATCATCAGGAGCAGACACTATAAGTTGAAACTGTCTTTAAAAAAAAATTACAAGGGTTTTAGAGTTTATGAGTTGCTATGGGCGTTTATTTTAGACAAAGAACCATTTACTAGAATAAAAGTGCGTATTAGTAGAAATATATTAATTTGAAAAAAAAAAAAAAAATCTTACTCCTTTGAACAAAGAACCTGCAAAGCGAAACTTAGAGAGCTCTTAGGGCAACAATGATTGATATTAAGAAATAATATGAAGATCCATTGGGGAATGGAAGAAG
This sequence comes from Quercus robur, assembly GCF_932294415.1. NCBI lineage: Eukaryota > Viridiplantae > Streptophyta > Magnoliopsida > Fagales > Fagaceae > Quercus > Quercus robur. The sequence goes on along the minus strand of NC_065544.1, from coordinate 46,089,523 downwards.
AAAAAATAGAATGCAATTGCTTAACAAAAATATTTAAATGTTAAAAAATTACTGAATGAGAAATGTCCAACAATCATTAGTCAGTGTATGAAATGGGAGGTGCCCTCCAACAATCATTAGTCAGTGTGAAATGGGAGGTGCCCTAGTTACCTGATATCTTCTTTCTTTTTCTCTGCTTTTTTGCTTCTTTTAAAAATTAAAAAAACAAAAAAACAAAATTGGTCCAATAAGTCAAGGTTAGTGTACTTACCCTAAAAAGTTTGCGGTTAGTTTGCAAACAATTAGTCTCATTTTAATTTATCTTTTATGTATCCTAAGTTTATCTCATGGCTTTGACCTTTACATTATGTTTGGTCGGGGTGAAACAGAAGAGGATGAAAAATGAGAAGAAAAAGAGAGAGAAATGTGATTTTTCATTGTTTGGTTAGAGTGAAAAGAGAGTAAAGAAAATAAGTTGGATAGAGTTTTCCACCCAAGCCCTTTTTATTTCTCTCCAAATTGGGGAGAAAAGATAAGAGAAAATGATAATAGAAAGAAAAGTACAAAATTACCCAACTTTTTCATCCATCTACTTTCAATAATAAGAGCATAATAACCACCGTGCACCCTTGGTGCGGTGAACACTCCACAAAGGGCAAGGACCAGTTTCAAGTCTCTAGGTAGAAGCTTCACATACATATATATTTAGATTAGGCTAGAGTAGAAATTCTATCTTGTATTAAAAAATAATAATAAAAGCATAATAGTGATTTTATTCTTTATACTTCCACTTGTCCATCTTCTACCAAACACACGTTATAGAAAACACTATATTTTCTATTCTCTCACTTTTTTATCCTCCCAAACGAACAAAGCAAGCGATCCATTCTTTTTCCCTCTTTCTTTGAAAAAAATGATAAGGGTTGGGACCGGGCTTTTTCTGTGTTGAAACTCTCAGTGGGGCTCCATCCTCCATGTTACCAAACTTAATCTCATTGTCAATCATAGATCCCTTAGTTCCATGTTGATAAAATTATGTCATTGTCAATGTCAATTCTATACATCCCCTGGCGGTCGATGCTAGTTGCCATAGATTTTTCACCCACAGCCACAGGACAAGAGAATATATAGAAGCAAATTGCTGCTGTGAATCTCTATTGTAATTTTCTAGTTTATCATGCAATTACAAATGGCCTTGTTGCTTTGTCTTATTTAAGTCAGCTTGCATTATGAGTCTTCCACGTTTTCTCAAGATGATAATCCCATGTTGCAGAAGATAAGGTTTACTCATTGTTTTTAGAATGGATTAAGATCATAAATTTGCTCCAGAAGGTATAATGATGCTCATGATGATATAACCACCCAAGAAGAAAACCATAAAGTCAAAACTAATTTAAATCGCTTTAAAGTGTGATTTGATGAGTTTGCATTCCTTTAATGTCAAATCAAAACCGACTAATAACATGATCTTAGATTAACATCCTTTAAAACAGTAGTCCGATTAGATTTTATCACATTATCAATATCTTGAATGAAAATTAAAATATTGCTAATCAATATTTGTTTAAATGTTGAAAAGGTGACAAAAATTGAACAGTTCATTTAACAATAACCATTTTAAGAACTTCAATGATCCTAAAAATCTAGAGAACCTCAAACATATGAGAAATTGCTATCAGTTTTCGACCACATTTTCCTCAGCCTTGCCATTAACAATAGTTTCTGAAATTGGAAAATTCTTGGTCTTACCATCTTACATATTAGAGTCCCATGTTTCACAGTTACAAAGAGAATATTTGCTGAAAATGAAATTATTCAGTGCCATAACAGCAATATAATAATTTATAGGATTAAAAAGTAGGGTTGGCATGATTTTTTACTTTGCTAGCCTTGTTAATAACATTACTCCAGTTATAAATAAATAAAAATTATTTAACATTGAGATACATCCCCCTCACCTATACACAGCGCACACAAATAATATTGGTAATGAAAATAAGAACCCTCAGTCATTAAATTGTCTACTACTGTACTCCTTGAGAATTTATAGAATGCTAGCTAAAGAATCCATTATCTTACAAATGGACAAGATGTAATCCATTGGGTGGGGGGGTGGGGAGGTCAAATATAATAGAATCACCAGCAAAAAATACTGCTCAACATCCACTAAATGAATAAGAAGACGCACAAACGAAACCCACCACATCCAATATGCCAAACACATCAATAAAATGAAACAGGTGCCCAGATAAGTGACAAGATTACTATGATGATGAAGCACCGGCTATTGCTGGGTCACTTTCACGTCGCAGGCTGTTTTCTCTACCGTAAGGAGCCTTGGCTCCCTGAGAATAATGGAGAATTTACTAATTATAAATGAACTAGATTTCAAATAATAAGGAATGAAATATTTGATTCTAAGATACTTCAATATTATCCAAACGACTACCTACTTGGAAGATTGTTCCCAACTTTTTCAATGCTTTGGCCCGTAGCCTCAGAACATCCTTGGATTCAGTAGGGTCTTTGAGAACCTGAACCATAATGCAAAGTCAACAAATCATTTCTTCAAAATTGCAACTAGAGTTTTTTTTTTTTTTTTTTTTTGTTTTGGTTCCCTCATCCCTGTTTTCTTTGACCTTTAGTTCAGTAAGCACTTAAATTTCAGTTTATTACATCCTGTTGATCTACTGGTATTAATAACTTTAGCATGGGACCAGATGTACGACTTATAGTCCCACAGGCATTAACAATAGAACACCCAAGTACAAATCAGTTTAGGCTTTAAGTGTTGAACTTGAGTCTCTAACAGCTAGCAGGTCAAAAATATTTGAGATAGTTCCTAAATAGTCCCCTTAGGACTAGACAACTGATGTTTTCCTAGTACCAAGGGGTGCTAGGAAAACTTATCTACATTGATTTGTGACATTGCAATTTTGTGTGGTAAATAAAGAAGGGAACGGCAAAGGGAGGATGAGGTCAATTATTTCCATAATTACTTATTTACTATTTTAAGCTAAAGAAAGGAAAATTTTAAACTCACTGCATGGCAGACACGAGATAGAGTTGACTCAATATCAACCACATTAATCTGCCAAAGGGAATTAAGCATGGCATCCTTCTTTTGTTCAAGGGTTTTCAGTAGGTCCTCTTCATTGCTCTCTGATTGGTTCATCTTCTTCAAGTCCTCCTGTATCTGAATTAAAGACACGGCACCTACACATTCAGAAAAGCATAAGCTGGTTGTGTTCATTAGAAAATTTCACCAATAACAGGACATAGAGCATATTATTACAAAATAGAAAACCCTGATTGCAGATATACAGTACCTGAAGCCGCCATCACTTGTGATTTTATCTGGTGTCCTTTATCTCGAACCCATTCTGCTAAAAAGGGTACCTTCATGTACCTTTTGTCTTTTCCAATTTCTTTTGCAGCTTTCCTTGTGTAGATATAGCCAATTGTATGTAGCATAGCCTCACCGAAAGCTGAAGAGTGGCAAAGATGAGAAGAAAATAGCAATATGTGATGGGGAGTCAGGAAAAGTTTTTATTGGTAAGTTACACATGCACCCTGTGGGTCTTGAACCAAGACCTTACACTTCGTTCCATTATTAAGGGAGGAGGAAGTGGTATGAGCTAGAGCTCATTTGCTGATGATGGGGAAATTTAATGTACTGTTTTCTTAACATCTAGAGAATATCTTTGTTGCTTCTACATGCAAATATCGCGAAATTTTTGCTTTAAAAGGCAAGAAAAATAATTTTAAAATTTAACCAAACAAGGCCAGAACAGGTTTTTTTTTTTTTTTTTCCCCAGTAAGTACAGAACAGATGATAATATCAACCATGCATGTAACAATTGCATGCATTTTTGAAGGACACTTCTCCCTTGTAGTCACATGGAAAGTGACTAGAAACTGAAAAATGAATGTTTTAAAAACCACTAGGCCCCCAGCATAAGTCTTTCAAGTTACAGAGGTGGTAATTCAGTCTGCTAATATGGTCATCCAGGTGGCCTGGTGAACATTGTGGATTTTGTGCTTGGTGAAGAGAGGGAAATAAATAACACTAGACCTTGTTATTTGATAAACCTCTAATGTTTCACTTGGTCTTGAAACATTCTGGTTTCATTTGATTTTTTTATTATTTAGCAAAACAATCTTAAATTAGGGTATCAATGGGTACTCCTAAAATAAGGTAGCTACTTCTGAGATCACACAGCAAAATTTATCCGTATTTTGTACTCATCAATTGCCTTATTGCCAAATCCATTGACCTTGTTTTAACAAACTACGCAAATAAACCATTTGAGCTTTCAATGTTCAATAAAATTGCAATCTAGAATGGAACCGAACAATGTCAATATTCCTTGAGCTTCAGCTTACCATGACTGAAACATCCAGAATAATAGAAGAGTAGAGAAAGAAGAGGAGGGGAAATTGAAAATGTTTAAATACCAAATGATCTCTTTTCAGGATAAGCCCCAGGGTATCTACTTGTAATGTCATGCTGAGAATTAAATTAAAGGTCCATGCAAAAAATCTGAGATTCAGAAAGATTTGAAAATGCATTGGAGAATATCGAGGACGAAATGACAAGGAAGAAAATTCAGGCTATATGCCATGTTATTGTGTGCAAAAATCTATAACTATAGAGAATAGAAGAACACTATTGATATCATTCTGATATAACTTGATACCATTCTGCTAATTAATGAAGAATCAAAAGACATGTGGATGATCTGTAAATGGCTTGACAATGTACAAAGAGGCCAAAAATTCCAAGTTCACTCTCATCAAGCCCTTCTAAGATGATCTTGCCTTAGTAATAGAACATAGAATTACCAGCTTTTGAGAGACGTCGTGCTTCTGAATTTGCCCAATTTATGAACTCATCTCTGCTACCTTGTACAAATGGTTGAAGGCGATCTTTCAGTATTGTTATGAGCTTTACTTCCCTTTCATTCTGCAATGCCTGCACATAAAGAAACGGACATAAGTTTTAGTTAATTGAATCAAGTTAAGAGCACTAATTAAAGAGGTATACCTTAAATTTCTCCCGAATTCTTTGCTTATTGGCCTCAGGATCTTGTGAGAATTCATCCATGTCCACCGACGCCAAAGAAGCTAATGCAAGTTGCCCAACATACTCATCAAAGAACTCACTACCAAAAACCATCCCAAACACAGCTGAAGGGTCCACCATGGAGTCCCTGGCAAAGAAAAACCAGTCATTAGGTTCCACATGTTTCCTCTATACTCATGACAAGGAGAAGGCAAAGCTTGATGTCCAAGCATATCTGAGTATGCATTTGAAAAAATGTTCAAAATGGGATGACTATTGCAGCCATTAAACTAGTTCTGTTGATACCTAATCAGCACAACTGATAATCAATAGGCCAATAGCCTAGTTCAGGTTCCTTTTTTGTGTTAAATATTATGGTCAAGTTGTCATTTTTTATTTTGATATTAACAGCTCTCTTGCAAGCATCAAAAGATCTTTCGACCAATAGATCATGTTGCTTTCTTTCATAATCACTTCATTGCTTAGCAACTAACTAAAGCACATGCCATTTTTGTAGAAGTGTGAATAATCTAAACCTATGCTCAAAACAACTCCAACCCCCTTCCCACCCCCCCCCCCCCCCCTCTCCCCCCACCTCTCCCTTCCAACCCCAATTCTTTATTAAAAAAAGTTGGCATAAACTTACGATGATAGTCCTTCCTTTCCATGCTTGTCATATGCTTCACGCTTCTCAGGATCACTTAAGACCTGATAAGCCTCACCAAGTGCCTTAACATAAACCATAACCAGAAAATTAAGTACAGCAGAAAGAAAGAAAACACCAAAAAATGAAAATAGAAGGTTTTTTTTTTCAGTTACAATGCTTCTAGAGTGATATAAAGAATCAAGGTGATTTAAGAAAAAGCTATGTGCATTTATGACAAGAGAAGCTAGACTATATAAGAAGTATTAGGATCCTCTCCATTTGAAATAGATCCATTTCATGGTTCAACCTAAATATTATAAATCTAAAAGAGTACCTAGTGCCACTTCATTTGAAATTTCAAATCAAGTAGCACTCTGTAAACTGTTAGATCCAATAAATAAAATATTAACCATGAAATAGACTCTCTCCATTTCAAGCTTAAAATGGAGATGATCTTGTTCCATATAATAACCTATTTACCAAATCCAAATGATTCTAAATAGACTTGGAAAATTGCATTCTTTAATCTTTATTTTTGATAATGCAGACTTGGGATTTCATATTAATTAAGTAGAACACAACGAAGAAACAAGAGCATTTGGTCTTCACATTATTCTCTATTTATCAAGATGAACCTACTAATAACAAAGTGAACAATTATGAAGTTAAATAACTCAGAAGCAATTTACTATTCATTAGAATGTTTAAATTTAGAAGCATACCTGGAAATTTTCAGCAGCTTTTGGATCTCCCTGATTTTTGTCAGGGTGAACTACCCTTGCCTGGTTGAAAAATACAAAATATTACCATTACAACTAGTCTCTTTCTTCTAGATTCAAGATGGGACAGCTATAAAACAACTGAAATAACTTAAAATATTTTAAAGCCTCACTTTTTCTAGGTAGAATTATACCGTTACCCACTTTTAGCAAATCAGCAAAAAGCTAACCCAAACGCACACTAAATGCTTAGGGTAAATAGTAAAATTTAAGGCTTCACTTAGCAAAATCGCTTTTATTCACAGCTCAAGGCACATTGAAATGTTAATAAGGCTCCTAAACCCAAACCGCTACGCGTGAACAAGAAAAATGAAAATTCCTTTCCTTTCCTTAGTTCCTTTCCCTTCCCAACTCCAATCCAAACACAATGTAAAAGCTAAATTGCTATAGACTAAATCACAATTAGGCTTCCTGTATGTAATTGTTTATATATTGTAAACAATTCTAGTCCGCATACACAATACAAGACTTAGCACAAGCCTGCATAACGCCTTTTTGCGATCCAAATGCACACCAAATCTATGATACACTCTTCTTTTTTTCTTTTTTCTTTATCCATATCCAAAGCTCTTCGAGCACCTGACAATCCACACCCCCCATCCCACACAGGGACGGATCTATATATTGACTTTTAAAAAAAAAAAATATTAGTATATTAATAGGTATTAATTTTAGCAATTTTGTTCAATCCCTTAACAATGTCATCAATTCTTTTAAGAGTAATGTTATAGTCACACACTTTTTTACTACATTTTTACAAACTATTGAGGTAGCAAATTCTTATTGGTTCACACACTTGCATCACTTTTTACTTATCAATAACCACTCACCACATTAGCAATTTGTAAAACTTTTGTAGTTTAAGCATTTTCCACCTTTTAAAGGCCACAAAAATTAATAGATTAAATCTAAAACAAAATATACAAGTCCAAAAAAATTAGCCCAACAACAAAAATTACCAATAATAAAGCTAAAAAAAATTACGCCAAATCAATCTATTTTACCCGAAACAAACAAATTCGCCATTTAAAAAGTTTTAAACAAAAATCCTTAGTGATCTTAGTGATTTTACTGCCCACACAGCTAGCAGCAAAGCCGCCCCTAACTCGAAGCTCTGGTTCCGTACTTGGCCCCACACTTACAGGAAGGGACGCCTAGGTAGTAATTTTGAACTCGGGACCTCGTGGATATTACGAGGCATTAGGAACCACTAAACCAATCCCTCGGGTTTCCGCTACTCTAAACATACACAATACACAACAGGAGAAGCCGGAATTGAAATGAAAAATATGTGCATTCACAAACTACCAAATCCAGAATTGGAAACCTAGTATACTTTACGGGCTCTTATTAGAAATATGGAAAGAAATTGTAGCATTATTATTATTAATAATAATAATATTACCTTGAGATAGTAGGCCTTTTTAATTTCGGCGGCAGATGCGTCGACGTGAACGCCCAATATATCATAATACGCTGTCTCCTTCACCATGCCTCTTTCTTTAAACTTTAACACTTAACACTACTGCATTAGATTTGAAAGATGTGAGAATTAATGGTGAGAGAGAGAGTATGTGATGAAAAATACGAAACGAAACGCGAATTTGGAAAGAAACGATCACCTGACCTGAGATTCAATTTTCAAATCTTAGCTGAGAGAGAGCTACCTAATTTTTAGAATCTCATATATATATATATATATATATAACTGTATAAATAATAGTGTACTTGCTTCTTCTTCTTCTTCTTTTATCAAGATCAGAAAATCACGTGATACGACGGCGTATTTGGCCGAGTTGGTTGTTTATAATTACGTGGGGCGCACACGCTTCGCCACCTTGCTTCGTGTTGCTGTCGGTTGGGTTTGTTTTCAAAAATAAAAAATAAAAAAAATGTGTACGTGCTCATTTCTCAGTCCCTTCGTTTAAAGATGGGAAAGTTGATATATTTGTATATTAGTGCCAATTTACCCAATTACCCTTTTTAAAATAAATTTATAAAAAACGTCATGAAAGGACTGAAATTTTGATAAATCTGTGGATTTCTATCTTCATTCATCACTCTTCTCAAAAAATAAAAATAATAAATTAAGCTAGATACATGAATTTACTTTTAGGCCACTTAGTTTGGTGTGACGTGTTATTGATACGATGTATATTACGATAAAGTGATATTAAGATTTTTTATTTATTTTATTTTTTCTAGCATTACTATAATCTAAAATAACAAAATATATTACATTACCTTAATCATATCACATTTGTAAACAATGTAAATTATATTAATGTAAGATTACAATAATATAATATTACATTATGATGTAACGTCACTGCAAATCAAATGCCCTCAAGAATCTAGCATCAAGTGTCACCGATTATGAAATTTGTAGTAGTGTGCTTGGCTGCTTCTTTTATCAGATCAGAATATGACGTGGTACGAAGGAGTATTTGGCTGCTTAGTGTCTTTGTTTTTGTTTTTGTTTTTTTGTTTTTTTTGTTTTTGATGATTTAAATGTGTTCACCGAGTTGGTTGTTTATGTGGGGGCGCACAGGCTCACCTCCTTTGCCAAGTAAGTTCTCTGCGAAGTTTCCTTTTTTTTTTTCTTTTTTTTTTTATGGCAACACGTAGTGTTGTTGTGTTCATTGCTATCGTATCGGTTGGGTTAGTTTGTGTTACAAAAATTATACATTTTCACTCATTCCCTTCTCTTTACAAAGGTGAGAAAGAGGACTAGACAATGACAACGGTTTCACTTGGTAAGACCCAAACAAACTTAACCAGTCTTCCCCACAACGTACAGAACATTACCTAGCTACATGAGAGAAACTCAATCTATCGTAAGGTCATAATGACTTCTTATCACTCTCTTTTCTTCTGTTCCTTCTCCTTTCTACTATCTATTTCCTCTATAATGCCTTGTGCCCTTGCCACCTTTCTTTCCTCCCCCTCTACTTTAAACGAAATACTTACACTTCTATTAATAGGCATGGATGTCTAGCTACATGAATTCACTTCCAAGGATTTGGTGCCAAGTGTCACCATATCGTTCTTAAAAAGGCTAGTTGTCATATGGTGCCAAGGAACTCCCATTACACCCAATAATGGTTTCTAAAATTTCTCCAAGCCACTATTATCATGTGATTCCCTTTACAAGTCACACCAAACCATAAGGAAAATGTGTCATGATCCCTATCCAAAGTCAAGCTTGTATGCACGTCTTTGCTAAGTATGTCTAGATGATCTAGGTTCTGCCTTCCGACATGCAAGAAAGGGGAATTCATAATCATTCTAAGGTTATTAGTGGAGTAATTAGACTTGCTTTTTATGGTGTCAGACTCCCCACATTTCACTAAATGCCACATACTCATCTATTATAATTTTACGTACGTCAAATGTATCCAACATTGCCAATGTCCAAATAATGATATTGTTTAATAGGTCATGCGGAAGATAGTTTACCCTCAAACTTCCTTTTACCAATTATTTTGCTTGTTTGGATAGTTTCTTTTTATTAATTTATTTGACTTAAAAATAAGTGGAACAAAAATGCAATTCTATCTAGGCAGAAGTAAAATTTTAAAAGAAGTTGTACATGCCAAATAACTTGAATAAACTGTGACAAACAAGCCCCATATCAAACAATAGAAACCCTCACTCTCTTTTTCCTTTCCTTTTATTCATTTTCTATCCATCCTGAAAATCTCTCCTACCAAATGGGTTGATATTTCTTTTAATTAAACGACATGTAGCACTTTTCTCACCAAACTAGTAACTACTTGACCCTTAGCATGGATTTTAACGAAACTCCTTTTGCCTCAGAAGTCACAAGGGCTTAATGCCACCAAATGCCCTACTGCCATTTGTAGGGCTTGTTGCTACTTCTTGATAAATGCTTGATGCTTCAACTTTTAAAAGGCTGAAGCTATCCCAAAACCCATTTTGTAAACCAAATGATTCTTTATCTTTTCATTCTGTTATTCTTTTGTTGGTCTTGTTGCTACTTCCTCATAAATGCTTGAAGCTTCAACTTTTAAAAGGAAGAAGCTATCCCATAACCCATTTTGTTAACCAAATGATACAAGCTTTTCATTCTATTATTAAGAACCAAAGAAGCCTTTATTCGTTTTCCTTTTTAGTCATCGAGAGCACTTCAAAGTACAAAGATAGGAAATTTTTAAAATAATAATAATTCCTTTTTTTTTAGAGTAGGTTCCAAAGAATTAAAATCAACAAATGGTAGCTTAGATCTCGATGTAGCTTGGGCCAGTCCAATGGGCATGACCTACAAAATGACCACTACCACGGCATTAGTTGGGTACTAATTCACCCTTTGTTTTGTTTGGGCCATACCACTAATTTCATGGGCCAAACTATGAGCCCCCAAAGGGCTCATCTTTTGGTTGGACTCAAGTTTCCAAAACTGTTATCATGGAATTAAAAAAGAAAAAGAAAGATAGAGTCATAGAGCCCACCTAAACAAAATACTAAACCAACTAGATTGTTAGAGCATCTCCAATAGTCATTGTATATCTATTTTTGGAACACCAAATGCTACTGTTTATGCTCTAGCGGATTCTCTAAATGCACAAATTCTCCAAAAAAAATTTTGAAGTTGCTACAGTACTTCTCTAAATTTAGAGAATACTGTAGCAACTTCAAATCAATTTTTTTACTTAAAAAATTATCCCAGCTACTATTATATCAATTATTTCTCTCTCCTCTGGATTTCTTTTTTTCTCTCATTCTCTCCGTTTCTCACATAATCTAAATCCAAACACAAAACACAAAACAAAATCTAATTCTTAAAATAAAGTTGAATTAAAAAAATAAAAAAGAACAAGCCGACCTAACCCCGTTTCTCACATAATCCAAACACAAAACACAAAACAAAATCCAATTCTTAAAATAAAGTTGAATCAGAACAAGCAAATATGAAAAAAGAAGAAGAAGAAGAAGAAGAAGAAGAAGAAGAAGAAGAAGAAGAAGAAGAAGAAAAAGAACGCCAATCTAACCCAACCTAGTGGTGGGGAGGAGGACGAGCGGCGATGGGGCGGCGGACGTGGTAGTATCGCGTGGTGAACGCCGATCTCCACCAGCGGTGGGGCGGCGGACGAGCAGCTCTCTCTCTCTCTCTGATGTAAAGCAAATGAGTTGCTGGAATGTTCTTGAGGTGAAAAAGAAAATAAAAGAAGGGGGACTAGACACTTATGTGGAGGAGAAAAACGAGAAAAAGAAAAAAGAAAAAAAGAAAAGAAATGTGAATGGATGAAAATGAAATGAAAAGAAGAAAAATAATATAAAAAATAAAAAATCATAATTGAAAAATACTACAACAATATTTTCACAATAAATTTTAAGTAACAAATTATTATTAGTTAATATTGGCGAGTAAAAAAATAATTTCAATGGTGGGTTCAAATTAGAACTAGTAACAACTTTTCACATAAATTTTGTTGTGAAAGTATTGCGTAAAATGTTGTGAATATAACAATTCTCATTGAAAAATATAGTTGTTAAAAAAAGAATAAACAATGAATGAAGAAATAATATTTAAACGAGATAGAGAATCTGTTGGAAAATGTATTTGAAAAAGTGAATAAGTAAAAGCTAAATGTTACTGTTCATTCTTTAAACAATACAAAAATTTAAAGAAACAATTGGAGATGACCTTAGTACTTGGATGACAATGCAATGAGAGTAGGCCTTTTTAATATTGGGCTGGGCAAGAGTAGATGAAATTCATGATCCTCGCCGTTTTCAGGGCTGTAAAAGGCCAATTGGTCGAGCTAGTCCATATGCACAATGTTTTAGTGGCTTCATCCAACTTGTATTAAAGAATTTCTATATGAGCCCACATAACTATATGGGTAGGACATAGACATGCTCATTTTGTCCAATCATTTCATAAGTGGGTTTCGCTCAAGCTTTGTATAGAGTCCTGCCGTATTTGATTGGGTCAGGTCCTAGGTTTGCCATGCCCTACTCTTTCCAGTGTGTGTAATATATATATATATATATATATATATATATATTTGTGTATGTGTATTAATTTTTGCCCCTTCAAGTACATCCGAACGATGGATTCAATGAACTTGGAAGGACATATATCCACCCCACTTTCAATTCAAGAAATTTGTGGGGGTGTTTTATGGATAAGAAGTAGAATGGTTTAACCAAATGTTAGATAAGTTCTTATTAGCTAAAATGATAAAATCTTTTGTTGTCAAATAAGAGATTCGGAGTTCTAATTCAGTATATATCAAAAATTAATTGGTGTCTTAAACTGATAATAAAAAGTAATTATTATAAAGTGGACATCATAGATTGAAATTCTAACATATTTTTAAAAATAAATAAATAAAATTAAGACACCATTTTTTTTTCTTTTTTAAAGTGTATTAATTATTTTTATACATATCATATTTATAAAACCATGTTTTATACATATATTATTATTATCTTATAATACTTGTAAATTGGTCTCTCTCACTGTTCTTGCCGTCATCCATCATTTTTTCTTTCCATCTCTATCTCATCAATATCATCTCATTAGAGATGACAAAATGACGTGATCCCTCTTTGCTACAATACATGGAGATTTTATTGTCACAGAAAGTAGGCCGAATGAAGATGGGAACACAATTGAATCGAACCCGTCCCACCTGTTCTTATCCCTTTATCAGGTTTTGTGGAGAGGGGACCTACCCTAAAACTAAACAATGGGGGCCATATTCTTAAGATCAGGTAACGTAACGTCACCAAAAAGCAATCATTATCAGAAAGTTGCTTTTAATCAAATTTGTAGACTATTTTTTTTTTTTTTTTTGAGAAAGAGTTTGTAGAATAATTGATTCTTTTATTTCATTACATTTACATCCGTCTAAGTTAACATTAACATTACGTACTTCATAATTTCATTTTTCTCTTATTACGTGTAGTCTAAACTCTTAAGTCTAAAGTATTAGTTTAATGAGTTCATGATAAACAACACTAATTAAGAAATGATCCTCTTACTGTCTTACATCACCAAAGGTCATGATGATCAAACAAAGTAGGGCTTTTGTTTATTTTTAATCTTCTTGTCCATTGGATGAAGTTAAAAAGCAAGAAAAAGCAGCAAAGAAGTAAAGTAATGTGCATATAATTTTACTACTACCATTGCCATTTTGCCAAGTACTGAGAAAAGTGTGAAGCTTACATCAATGGGTAGGTGGGTAAGCAAGCATCAAGCCAAGGAAGAAGAAAACAATATTATCACTTTCTCTTTTTTCTTGTGACGTTTTCAACTGATATTTAAATAATAGTTTTCGTTGTTTAAATAACAGTATATGTATTTTTGTAACTTTTTTTACTCACACGTATTTCCACAATACTTAAACAACATTACTAAAAAAATTTTACCAAACAATCTAATGATTACATTCATATTATTGTTGGGTTGTATATGTCAATGCTAATTGCTTTTTTTTAGCACCATTTGGGCAAGATTTCAATTTCATGGCATAAATTGATCCAAATACCAAGTCTCAATTTGGGACTGAAACTATATATATTATATAGTTCAGCAATTATCTCTTACCCTTCAGAGAAAAAGAAAAAAAAAAGAAAAAAAAAATCACTCTCTTTCTCCCATGCCTTTTTAATTTTAAATTGCATTTGATTGATACTCCTTAGCAATAAACTAATATCAGATATGCTTTTCCCTAAGTACACCTGTTACGCATTTGAAGATTAAAAATAATAATAATAAATAAAATAAATAAATAAAATTTGAGGAAGTGAACAAATTAAACAAGAACCACAATTTTTTAATATTGGTACCAGTCGGAAACATGCACATCACCAGTAAACATCTTATAACCCCCACTCCATAGATTGGACGTAAGAGATTCTTTCTCAAACACCACACATTTGAGATTTTTTTTTTTTTTAATAAAAAAATAGTGTAAATAAATTGAATAAGAAATGTCATTGAATGGATAACATAGCTATTTTGATGAATGGCAAATTACACTTTTCTCCAATGAGCCTATATTTTGCTCGAAAGCCTGGAGTGGCACCCTTTAGCAAACCAAAAAATAATTTAGTAATATGATAATTATTATGATTGGTATAATATCACATTTACATAATCTATTATGAGTGTGAAAATTTTATTATGATAAATTTCAATTATACAATATATTAGTAATATAAATAGGAAAAAGTTAACTGATAACTTAAGTGCATTGGTTTTAGAAATATATCTAGAAAATTTTTTTAAAAAAAGTCATTAATTTTTTTGAAATTCTTTTTATATTTCTCATAAAAATTATGTCAAAATTTTCTTAAAATAATTTATTACCAATTAACCTAAAACACTCGTTAACCGAACCTATAATAATATCCCACAAAACCAAGATCTAGAATTTCATGACAAAGGGTACTCCAGAATTCCCGTGAGCCTTTCAAGTGCAAGGCTGCCGACCACATGCATGCCCTTACAAGTCACAACTCACAAACTAAACTTCCTTTTGGTCTCAAATAATTATGTGTCCCTAACACGACTTTCCAACATGCAATCAAATCCAAAAAGAAAAAGACATGACAAGAGATTTTCATCACACGTTGTTCCTTCTTTTTATAAAAAATTGAGATGAGTCTACACTACACTCTACTATATTGTTGATCTCATAATTTAGGGCAGCGCCACCTTAAGGTCAAGGTGGTCTCAGGATCACCCTAACCTAATTTTTTTTTTATATAATAATTTAAAAAATTTTATTTCTCTACCCTTCAAAAAAAATTGGGAACACCCTTTGTTTTTTTTATGCCAATAAAATTAAATTTTGTTCCATAATTTGTTCTCATTCAGTGGATGAATGATTACTTGATTGTGTACACTACACTCTACTATATTGTTGATCTCATAGTTTAGGGGCAACACCACCTTAAGGCCAGGGTGGTCCCAGGATTACCCTGACCTAAATTTTTTTTTTATATATAATAATTTAAAATTTTTTATTTGTCTACCCTTCAAAAAAAAATTGGGAACACCCTTAGTTTTTTTATGCCAATAAAATTAAATTTTGTTCCATAATTTTTCTACATTCAATGGATAAATGATTACTTGGTTGTGTACATGAAAAGAGATGTGGCTTGTAGCATTGATAATGAGATTATCATGCATGGATTTCAAAATATGAAAACTCGTATAAGATAATTGTAAATTTTATGTATTTGCTTTTTTTTTTTTTTTTATTGTTGTTGTTGTCTATATATGAATTTCTCTTTTTATTAGATTGTATAATTTATGCTTCTAAGGAACACCCTAAGAAAAATTCCTGAAGCCGCCACTGTCATAATTGATTTTTTTCTTTAGGACCTAATATTAAGATTTTAATGAACTAACCTAACCTAAATTCACCTTCCTTTTCTTCACTCTATCTATTTGTTTAGTATCGTTTTAGGTTTTACTAGTGAACCCCTTTTCTTCTCCTCTATTTTTAAAGCTATGGGAGGTGGAAGGGTCTAGGCCACTTTGCACAATTGAAAGTAAAGCGTAGAAGAAGAAGGAAAAAAAAAAAAAAAAAAAAAAAAAAAAAAAAAAAAAAAAAAAAAAAAAAGAGGAATTCTCAAGTCTTAACATCCCAAGCTAAGTATTAAAAGAAAATGTAGATTTCTTTAATTTTTTTTTTTTTTTTGAAAAGTCATCATAAGAGAGTCAACCTCAACAATCTCATTTTATTTTAATGTTTCAATTGGCTATAAACCATAAAGAAAAAAATTGGGAGTTTAGGACAAACTTGTGAATTGTGTACCATATCCAATTCATAGGAAAATCTTACCTCCAAATCTGTTTGAAGGAAATTTCCTCTAACAAGCTACGTGTCAGTTAAAAATACCATAAACATGTATTTTTAATCATATAATATTTTTAATAAACTATGTGAGTTGTTTAAATAATACACATGGATAATGTTATAAACTGTTACGTAATTAGTTAAAAAAAAATTCTCCAAACTGATTTGGTGGATTGTACTGGCCATTCCAACTAAATTTCAACCATTCTAATGAAATTCTTTTCTGAGTTATACTTTTATGTGTTGGAATTTATGAACTTATTTTTATGAATTTATTTTGGTTAACGGAATTACATGACTATGAAGTCCTGTTAAAGTTATTGTTAAGTGATAATCCTAAAATGATATATTAGTGTAGGTTGATTACAAAATATTCTATTTTAGTAGCTAAATCAAAATGATTTCCGAATCAGAATTTAAAACATTATTTAAAACTAAAAATATTTGACTTTGGTTGATCCCATCATATTATACCATATAAGTTTTTGGGGCCTCACAATTTTATAAATCATTGTTTTAATTTAATTTTTTAAATATATTCAAACCTTCCATTAAAATTTTGCACACCATATTTTATTTAAATGATAAATACTAAATAGATAAATCCATAAACAAACACAATCATAATAAAGGCCTATTAAAAATTCCATTCTCTTATCAAATTTCAATTTTTTTTTAAGTAGATTTTATTGAATTTTTGTGTGCATATAAGGCAAGTAATGTTGAAGGATCAAAAATACTCTTTTTAAGGTGTACTTAACAGCAACTACCGCACATCCTTGATGCGGTAATCACTCCATAGGTATAAGTGCTTGTGGGGTTTATGGAGTAAGGATTGGAGTTCAAGTCTTCAAAATGAAGTTTCATACATATACATTCAAATTAAACTAGACTAAAAATTCTATATTGTATAAAAAATAAATAAATAAATAAAAGGTGTACTTAACCGAGTATTTATCCACTCAACCTAACAATTTAGAAGAAAAAAAAAATTAAAGAGAAGCATTTCATCATGGGGTAGTTGAAAAGAAACACTTTTTATGTTTTGAATTTTGTCTTCATCCAAGATAATTGCATGATATGAGATGGATGAGCTACTTGCCACTTGCAAGCGTGCCTCCATTTTTATTTTAAAATCTAAAACCTTTTCATCAAAACATAAAAATGTAATAATGGTGATGGTCAGTTTTGTTTGTCACTTCACTATTTTTATTCTCATCAGAAAATAAAATAAAATAAAATAAAATAAAAAAGAGCTTTGTTTGTCACAGTCTCACTGAGCTTTTCTGGAACCATCTCCTTATATATATAACACTCATGCATTGCATTGTACTTGCTCTCATCAAATAATCTATATCATCATAAAAGACACTTGACCCTTTTTTTAAAATAAAAAAAATGTTTGTCCAATGTTTCTTCATTTAAACTTTTAGTTAATCTAGAAAGAAGGAATATTTAGCACAAAACCACAAAAAATAAATAAATAAAAAATTGAAGCTACTTCAAATGTAGCCACTAATATAATGTATTCTATAAGTAGTAAAATAAATAAATTGTAGATCTGCCAAGGGACATTTCTAAGTAAATCCAAGCAATTGATTATGATTTCTGGCTCTTTTCCAATAATTTAATATTAATTGGTCTCTAAATAATCTTTATACGATCTCCTGTTAACTTCAAAACATACATGCCAAGTTGCCAACCCACCAATTCCTATCATGGGTCCATTATTCATAATTGCAAGCTTTCTTTAACCTTTTCGAACCCCAAAAAAAAAAGTTTTGATTTTTTTACAATTTTTTGTAATGAAAAATACAATTATGACAAGGATCTATTCCCACTCAAAAATCTCCTAGCCCTAAACAACACCAAGAGAATAATGACAGTGTACTTTCTAACTACTTTAGATATAATATATATAGTCAGACTGTTTGCCTTTTTTTTTTTTTTTTTTTACATCATGCATCACTGTCATGATGGTTTAAGCAAAAAAATAAAAAGTGATAATCAAATACGCACTCAAAATTAAGTTACTTATATATTAAATTTATTAGCAATTTTACAATAAATAAATAAATTTGTGAACAATATGACAACGTATATTATTAGTGTCATGTCAATGATATAATAAATAGTTTTTTATTTTGTATTTATAAGATGACACCTCGATGTGCAAAACTAATATAGTTAAATCTATAGTATTTGTAACTTAATTAATCAATATGTGTATTCAAATCACTTCTTTGTTTGACTGTGTGCTGTGGTCATATAGCTGGAATTTGTATATGTACCTTGGCAGTTGGCACACAAGTCACAAGGTATAGTTATTATTATTTTTTGGTTTAATCTCATATAAGTTAATTGATCATATAATTTTGATCTGATTTTATTTTATTATAATACTTAGTGCCCACCACATGTTTCCCAGCAAAGCCCAAACTATTATTATTTATATATTGGACACAGCTGACGAGTACAAGAATAATTTGGCCATTTCAATAGGCGTGCTAATTTGCTTTGTCCTTTGTGATTATTGACTACCTTACATTAACATGGTTCACTTAGAAAAAGAGATTTAAGGAAAGTATATTAGTTGCAAAAGTGCTTACGGAACCATGATTTAGATTTTGACCATATCATATTCATGACAGCCCTCGTCTCCTTGCAATGTTTTGTATTTTTATGGAAGAAAAATGGGTCATTGAAAGAAAAAAAATGCTTAAGATAAATACGGTTACACACACCTTATTACACACATTTTCTAGGCTGAAATCATAAGCATGAAAACATAATTTTAATTTTAAAATTGTGTTCAATTCACATTTCAGTTTAACTTTTGAAATCGCAAAGAACTTTTGTAGTCTAATTAACACTTCTTCATACACATAGTGCTTGAAGAATTTTTTTAGAAGGGAGGGAAATAATTCGAACTGCGATGTTAGCAATATATTATAAAAAAAAATAAAAAAATACTTACGATTTCAGCTCAAAAAATGGGCACATAACAGTGTGCGTGACAATACGACCCTTTATTTTAATGGTTTTAATTTCTCTTTTTAAAAGAAAAGCTTTTTTCTTTATCTTTATCTTTCTTTTTATTTTCTTTATTTGAGAAGAGAAGTGCAATTGGTATTGGAATCTAAAGAAAGCTACACCCTCTCTCTCTCTCTCTCTCTCTCTCTCAACAAAAAATCAAGTTTGGAGCCCACTTGCCGTTTCAATTTGCTTTCTCTTCACACATAAAGTGCTACATGTTCATTGATCTTTTTTCACCTGTTGGGTGCTTTTATGGATTTCTAATTAGAAATGGAAACAGTTTCATCCTCCTCCATATATATTTTTTCTTGTTCACTAGTTGGGTGCTGTATATGTTCATTCACGTTTTGCCACTTTTACCCTCTGTATATAATCATGTTAAGAGTATAATACAATGTATTAAAATAATGGTCTGTTGATAAATTACATCATTTCTCTAAGACTAACCGTTTAAGTTTTTTTTTTTTTTTTGGGTACTTTGTAATACATCTTAGTATCCTATTTCTAATCTACATTCTATTTAAAAATAGAGAAATAATATGTTCACAATATTTTCACAACAAATTTTATATGGCAAGTTGTTACAAGTTGTTATTAGTGGAGTTGAAAAATAATTTCAGCAGTAGGTTCAAATTAGAACTAATAACAACTAATCAACTGTTCTGCACTCTCGGCAATCTGGGAGACTGACTTGATTTGGTTGTTTTGCAGGTCTAAAAAATTTTCAAACCTTTTCGAGCTTGCCAGGTTCGTGTTGGAACAAGACAGAAATCCTGAGCTGTTTGCGTCGATCACATGGACAATTTGGTCTCGCTGTAACCAGCTTCGCACCAGCAACAAATCCTTTCTGTTAGCCCAGGTCGTCCCTTCAGATGCTCCACGAGTTTAAAGAGGCACAACCAGCAGCAACGTTGCAGTCTCTCCCTCCTCAACGGTCTCAACCTAAATGGGAACCTCCTCCTCCATTGCTCATCAAAATCAACTTTGACAATGCGCTCTTCAAAGATACAGAGGAAGCTGGGTTGGGAGTTGTTGTACATGATTCTCATGGAAAGGTACTCGCTTCCTTGGCAGAAAAGGTCAAGCTGCCATCATCATCTGACGAAGTTGAAGCACTTGCAGCTATTCGAGCTATCACCCTTGCTATGGACCTCAATCTACCCTCTTTTATTGTCGAGGGAGACTCCGAGGTGGTTATTTCAGCCTTAAGGAAAAAAGAGGACTCTTTCTCTTCTTTTGGCCATTTGATTTCTTCCGTTAAGCAATTTTTATTTTACTGTAATTGCATTTCCTTTTCTCATATCCGGAGGTCGGGGAACTCAGTTGCTCATTCTTTAGCCAAATTTGCAAAAACTATTGATGGTTTTTTAGTGTGAATGGAGGATGTTCCACCACTAGTTTCTGATGTACTTTTAGCCGACTTTGGCTGATTTCTTTTTTAATATGTTGAAGATGGATTCTCAAAAAAAAAAAAAAAAAAAAAAACTGTAATTTATTGTAAAAATATCGTTAAAATATTATGAACATAGTATCTCCCTTTAAAATATTAAAGACTTCCATATGTTAGGCCCTCATTATGAGGGAGTTTAGGCATGCCAGTGAGGGGTGCTATTAAAATACTAGTTAATTAAAACTGGTTAATTAGTTAAAAATAATTAATTTCATATTCTCCTTACTTTTTAAATTTTTGGGACAATTGGTAGGTAATTTATCACAATAAAAAATAAACTGATTTGAATTGAAGCCATTTTATATGAATTTTTAATTATGTCTTTATTCAAAAGTACAAAGAATTCTTTCACTATTTATACAATTCTTCCATGAGATTTACATGAGATTCCTATTTCTTACTCTTAATCCTGTCTTCGAGAAGACGCCCTAAAAGTGCCAAAGTCACCTTCCCTTACGCATGATTGAGATTTTAAAAAAATACAATAAACAAAACAAAATGTGAATTTGACAATTTTAATGTTGAATTCAAGTGATATTACCAAGAAAAATAAATAAATACCGGAGATCCCTTTTTTTTATTCAACAAAAAAAGCAAAACAAAAAAAACAAAACAAAATAATACAAAATAGTGGTGATTAAATTTAACTGTCGAATTCCTTGTTTCTCCTTTACCCACTAACTACTCGGAAATGTTTATTCTTCGTTGCTTTGCTATTTGATTTACTGTTATTTTCTGTTTACTTGCATCAATTATTTGCTTATTTGTCTATATCTTCTTAGGCAATCATGACCTAGAAGATTTAACTTATAGCCTTTACACCTACCACTTCATTTTTATAACAAAAAATCTACAGCCGTTCTCTTAGGATCACGTCATTTGTTATAATTTATTAAAGCAATAATGATTTTAAGCGTTGGACTATCACTTACACATAAATTCAATTCTCTAAACTTTCTTACGACATACTTTAGTTCACATCCTGTTAAGTTATCAACAAATAATAGGAGAAACGTCACATATTGACCCACTATAGATGCTATTTCGATTATACACCAATCACAACTTTAGACATTAGTTGGAATGGATTTGAAATAGGGCATATGATATCCCTACGCTTATTTTTTTTTTCTGTAAATATGATGGCATATGCTTGTTGGCCTGTTGGATATCCAATGTGTTTTCTACTTTCTAACCGCATGCCAAATAGCACCTGTCTACTTGTGTTCTTGAAAGAACAATTACAATGAAACTTTCTTGCTCAACTGATGAAACTATTAAAGCCATTAAAAGTTAAAACACACACACAGAAAATGTGATTACTTTTACATGTAATTGATGTGTAAGATAACTTTGGCACTTGTAGAATAGTAGCTACTATTCTGAATTTCAACAATTAAATTCAAACCAACCGCAAAAAGTTTTTAAGGAAGAAAGAAAAATCTACCAATATCCTCCAACTCAATCTCTACCAATCGTTGGTATGAGTCAGTATTGATTTTTTTAGTGGAGGGACTTGGCTGGTTGTCAAATTTATGCTATTTAGCAAGTAATCCATCTGTAGTAAAGATCGGCAATAGTGGCAAACACATCCAAACAACTCAACTCACTATGTAAATATGTACTAATCGAAACATAAATGGACTGGTTGAGTCAAGTCTGTTTCTTTACTTCTTTTTTTTAACTTCCATCAAATAATTTTCTTGTAAATTTGTGTTAGTGGAACATTTTAGCCTTTGTGTGAGGCTTTTGTTAACAAGTGTCTATGTGCATTAGTTAAGAACGCTTCAAATGAATCCCATCTTTTTTGAAAAGTAGCAAAATTAATAATCATATGTCCTTTTACTAAAAGTGGGTCAACTTCTTATAAAAAAATAAAACCAATCGACTATATCATAAAATTTAGCATTTTACGAATTTCCTAAGACACCAATTAACTAAACCACTTCTCTAAATGTCATGTAACAAAAAGTAAATCAAAGATACTTGATCTTGGGCTATACAAAGTCTTGTTTTGTGTTTGATTCAGTTTGTAATACCTGACCCGATTTGGAAGAGTGACAGTTTTAAATGTGATATTTTATGAGATATTTAAAAGATATATATATATATATAAGAAAAATATTATGTTCACAATATTTTCACAACAAATCTTAAGTGACATGTTGTTACCAGTTGTGACAAAAAAGTAATCTTAATGGTAAGTTCAAATTTGAATCATTAACAACTAACTACTTATGATTTGTTATAAAAATATTATGAACACTTCTCTATATATATATTTCAGAATTAAGGTAAAATGAAAAGATTGTACCGTTATTATTTTTGTATTTTTTTTCTTAACACAGTAAAAATCACTACAACTTAATAAACGTAAACATATTATTGTGATTATTTTTTGAACTTTTTTTTTATAATAATTTTTTTGCTTGTTCTAAAATTAGACATCCAAAGTATTTGGACACAGCCGCACTCTCCAATTATAGTAAAGTATTTATGTCTGATAATAGTACAGGTAGATCTGACAAACTCAAATAAACAATCAGTAATTTTTTTTAATTTTTTTTTTGAACCGAATCATGTGAATTTGAGTACTCGCACTGAAACTATTGTTCCCTGCACGTGTGACTTGTTCCTTAACAACATGATCTCTCTCCCATTTCAACTCTTTTTGTAGAAACCAACGAGGCCTAGATCTGACATTTTAGTTACTACTAATACTTTTTAACTGTGTAATCTTTGATAGCTTAAAAAGATTTGTCAGTTCATCAAATATTTTTAGGATAAAGTGAAATTGCAAAATTGATTGTAGTTTTAGGTTATAACTTTATTCAATATTTTTTTATTGATTGAAAATGAATTTTAATAAATCTATCATTAGATTGCATATTCTTCTTATATTCTCTATATTTGTAAAATTTCTAGAAATTAAAGATCAATAGTTATCTCTTCAATAAATTGTTTAAATTGCAAGTTTTTGTAGTTTAAAATTATGTATAAAATATAACCTTATAAATCATATAGTAAATAACACCTGATCGACACAAAATTTGACATGTTTATTAAGAGTTTAAAGAACATGCAGTTTAACGGTTAAATTTTCAAAATATGTAGTAATATTTATTTTATTGAATAAGGTTGTAACTTAAAATTATAACTAATTTTGTAACTAATTTTGTCCTTTTTTTTTTTAAATTTATTCAAATGTAAAAATGTAATTGATTTTTCGACAATTTTTTATATTTATCATGAAAGTGACATTAAAACATTCTTAAAATGATTCATTAACAAATGTCATAAGAGCACACATTAACTAGAAATTATTTTATTTTATTTTAATTTCTTGCTCTTCATCTCTATCTCCCCTTCTCTATTCATTTTTAGTTGTCTTAATGTTTAATTACAGGATTGAGATTCTCTAAAGTTATTTGGATTATTCCAACATTAGTTTCTAAAATAATTTATATCTACTTTGAAATAAATGGATTAAATTTTGCTATGTCATCAATAATTACCAAAATGACAACACTCAATTTATATTTAACTAATGACGACGTAACAAAATCCAGTTCACTTATTTCAAATGGAACACGAGAAGAAACCAGAAAGAGTTGAAATGTAATAATGAAAGAGCACGTAAGCAATGAGGTTATAAAGGAATAGAGGGATAACATATGCAAAGAAAACACTCAATTTATATTTAACAAATGATGACGTAACAATAATCCAATTCACTTGTTTCAAATGGAACATGAGAAAAAAAAATGGAACATGAGAAAAAAATGAGAAAGAGTTGAAATGAAATAATGAAAGAGCAGGTAAATACTGAGGTTATAAAGGAATAAAGAGATAACATATGCAAATCTAAAAATATGTGTTTTTGGGCAAGGAATGAGAAAGAGTTGAAACAAAAAGGGAAGAAATACAAGAAGAATTGATTTGATTTGATGGAGGGAAGGAGATTAGAATGGAGGAGAATGAAGATGGGGGGGGGGGGGGGGGGAGCCAAAAAAAAAAAGCATCAATTAATTACCATTAATCGGAAAAACCAAAAGTTTAATAGTTGGGAAAAAAAAATAATGAAAGAGGAAGTAAATAAGGAAATAATTAATTGCATGAGGCAATTGAACTGGTTTGATGTAGAGAGAAAGAGACAAATGGAGAAGGACAGGAAAGCCAAAAATTGTGAAATTATTTATTTTATTATAAAAAATGCGTAACTTTATTAAGACGAAGATTAAAATAATACATCTTGAGCCAGAGTTGACTCAATTATATTAAGATTTTTTTTCTATTCAAGTTACATAATTAACAACATTCTTAATAAAATTGTGAAACTATTTATTAATTAAGAAAGATCGAAGAAGAATAAAAAAAATAAAAATAAAATAAAAATAAAAAAAGCTAAAAGCTAAATTAAATTATAGATTTCTAATCAAGCTTTCATTTCTATCTATAAAATAGATAACTTTAACCACAAAGAAAACTATGGGCAGTTCCCAAGTAGAATTGCAAACCACATGCCAAACAAAGCCTGGATTAACTTGACTTCTCCCTATTTTAAATAGAATTTTATTTGTGAGCACCATGATTAATAGCGCAGCCTTCTAGATTTATTTACTCCAATTCTTTGCATCTTACCTTGTGCCAAAAATAATTTATTATTATTATTATTATTATTATTATTTTTTTTTTTTTTTTTGCATTTAAGAGAGTCATTTTGACTTTGACTGATCTCATTATTGATTTTTCTTTTCAGATTTGATTTAAAGGAAAAAAAAAAATGAACGACTCAATAAAATTATCCTTCTTTCCATGAGACTCGATCTGTAAAACTAAAGTTACAAAACCATCCCATATATACAAGTTACACGCATCTTTTTTGAAATATCATATTATTTCAATATTTTTTTACTAAAAAAGTATTTTACAATATCATAACTAATTCACACGTTCTATTATACCAAAAATATTATGTCAATCGAATATTTTAATTTAATGTCTATAAATTTATTTTCTAGGTTTAAATTTAAAAGTAAAAAAAAAAAAAAAAATTGTTTAGAGATAAGTTAGTTGTTAATCAATAACTATATTGTGAAAAAATATAAAAAAAACAATACAATGCAACCTAGTGGTGATTTATTTGTTTAAGAATTACTAATTACAAAGTTATGAAGTGTTAATATTAATAATAACTATTCAAACTTCAAAGTATAATGTGAACCTAGGTCATACAATGGCTTTTAGAACTTCACTTGTAATTTTGCAAATGTGTTATGCGAGTTTGTGACGTAGAGAGAGAAAAGAACTGGCAAGTAAATTTGGACATATTTAAAGGGAGGGCAATTGTTTAGCACATGCCCTTGCTAGAAGAGCGGTTATCTATAGGTTTAGATGTTTGAGTAAAAGAGCTACCACCTAATTTGGAGACTGTATTTCAAAAAGATTTAAATTAATAAAGTTTACTTAACTTTTTTCTCCAAAAAAAACATAGAGAGAGAGAAAAAAAAAATCAATTATCCATCTATGGATTAAGATCATTTAGAATTTCTAAGTAACTACAACACGGAATTCTTAAAATCCTATCAATTTATAGTAAAATGAATGAATTTGATTTTACCAATCATCAATAATATAAAATAAATTCCAAATCAATGTTAGTAAATGGTGCAGATGATGGTATTTGTTCAACTTTATTTTGAGAGAAAATTGACTCCTAGATAAAATGATAAAAAGAGAGGGCTAGAGAAGAGAGGGTGCTAGAGAGCAGAGCGGGTAAATAAAAAAGAAGACAAAAGATTTACAAAAGTTGCAACTCTCATGTGTATTTAGAAGAGAACTGTGACTTTTAGAATTTTTTGAATAGTGATGTACAACCAGATGTGTGGCTATTTTTGTGTAATCTTGTGCACATGACTCTCTATGCAAATGCTCTAACTCTAAAAGCTCTAGAATATCTCTAATTTCCAATCCTTTGCGTATCATTGTGATTTATTATTTATCTATTTTAATGATAGATAGATGGATAGATGATGAGTGAAAATAAGGTGGAATTGACCATCTCACATTGTGATTTATTATTTATCTATTGTAATGATAAATAGAGGGTCAGATAGTGGGCAAGAATAAGCTGTAATTCGAACAATAACCATATTGCACCACAAAGAGATGACATTAACACTTTACTAACACATACTTAATAACTCCATGAGGTTGTGAATGTTGCACATGATGACATTGATGCTGATTAAGGAGTCAATCTGATAATTAATTGATGTTAATTAAGGAGAAGTGGACTAAATTAAAGACAGCCCAGGATTCCATTAAGAACATGATCACTGCTTAAATTGTAGTATTTAGTTCTCCATTAACTTTGTCAAACCACAAGATAAAACAAGGCAAAATGAATAATACATAATTAGCTGGCAAGAAGACTTTCATATTTTTGAGAACCACACATTGTTGTGTACAAATTGTCAACATATACAAAAAGACAATTTTTAATTTCCCCTATTAATTTGTACGGAGTTAGTCAAACAAAAGGAAAAGAAAAATAAAAATTGATAAGAGTATTTACGCATTCACAAAAGTTGAGCAGATTATGACAAAAACTTGCACACTATTATTATAAAATAAAGCTTACAGCAACCAACTACTACAATCTCAACTTAAAAAAAGAGAAAAGAACAACCCAAGTACAATAACACAACAATAACAGCCACCATTTACAGACCAAGTACTAAAAGGCCATAATAGCTTCAAGCTGCACTAACACATTAATCTAGTGTTTATTCCTTAACCACACCCCCACATAGTGATATTTCTTACCAAATAGGCTTAAGCACTAAATAAAACTAACATAAAATCCCTCTCTTTTGCTCTATTTTACAACCAAGAAGCCCATTGAGACTAGTACGGATTGAAAATGTCTGAAGTAGCCATAATAGGCTGGTTCAAGTATGACAAACTCATTGGGTTCATAAAGCTATCAATAGGCTCAGTACTGAAGGTGCTCGAGTCCCCAACACCAGCAGCTCCAAAAACACCAGTGTTTGCATTCAGGAAATTGATAATATCATTCAGAGCCTGTAGTCTGTGGCTAAGCTCACTGGCTTGAGCTCTCAGTATTGAGTTTTCAGTCTCAATATTCATGTAATGCTGCGTGGTGTTAGTCACACTTTGAATGATCTGCTGGTTCTCTTTCCTGAGCTGAGCCACCTGAGCCACCAGATCATCCAAATGCTTTTGCTTCCTCATTCGAGATCGCCTTGCTGATTCTCTATTTGATATCATTCTCTTCCTCTTCCTCTGATCCATCAAAGCTTGCAAGTCTTCCTCAGAACCTGAGTTTTGAAGCTGAGATGACCCTGAAGATGTTCCACTGGAGGAAGCCATGTTGAAACCACAGCAAAGTTTGTAGCTTTTTTCACAATAAGAGTAGTCTAAGAGAGAGATTACTTACCAGGACCCAGATACTAAATTACACTAAGATAGCAGATAATAGTAATATAGCTAATATAATAATAATAATAATAATATACCCTAATTTATCAGAGATTGGCAAAGATCATGAAACGTAGTACAACCAGTAAAGGAACACGACTGAGAAGGATTGAACTAAGTGTGTCCTGCGCCTGAATGTGGAATTTATCATACACCCAGAAAGGAGAATCTCACTGAGAATTGGAGACATGAATCTCAAACATCAAGAACAACAAGTTGAGCATGAAGATAATCTTGTTTAAGAACCAATAATATTTGATAAAAATTGGAACTTGGGTTTTTGCAATAGACTCAAAAACTCCTACCCAGCATGAAAAAGTTGAAATTTTTTCTGAGATTTTTGAGGAACAAAAGGATCAGTAAAAGAAATCAACAGGTTTTTGATCAAAGATGAGTTGTGGATTTTGAACCCAAAAAAAAACCAACTTGAGAATAAGTACTTGATCTTGGACTAAGAAAATCACAATCTCAAAAAGTGGAAGATAGACAGAGCTTCTTCAGAGATTTGAGAAATAGACCAGGATATGCGCAAGAGCGATGCTAAAGAAAGACAAGGAGAAGAAAGCAAAGAGGAAGAGGTCTGTAAGAGTATTGGGGGTGGAATTTATAGAACAAAATGGACTAACAAGTTGATGAAATAAATTAATTTTCAATTAAAAAAAAAGAGGAAGTGTAAAAATGAGAAAATGAGAAATAAAGGAGAAAAAGGACACTGGAATCTCCTCTGAAAAAAAGTAGTTGAAAAAGTTGATGGGACATGTGAGGTTGGGAAGAGAAGACTCCACAACTGTCCAGATATCCAGCTGTGAACCAACGATATAAGATTACTTCATTGGTGGTTAAATTTCATTATTGATACTGCCTAGGCAACCTGTGAAAGTAAAACCAATAAGATAAAGATTAGAGGAGAAAGAGAAAAAACAGAGGAAACCCACAGGAAGAAGTGTATTGCTTTTGTTTTTGACTTTCTGTGGTAAGTAGAAGTATTTTTGTATAACTAATAATTAGCAAGTTACACGCGTATCTAATGAGTTTTAAATCCAATACATCATCATCCATTTAGCGCTTGCAAGGAAAGAAGATATTAAATTAATCGAGGCAAAGTTCATTGACAATTCTATTTTGTCAAAGTGGTAAGAAATACAATTTTTTTTTTTTTGTAATTTTTTACTAATTGTTAGTGTATAATAGAAGTGACTGTGATGAGCTAACACACACGAAAGGAATATTACACGAACAATATATTGAGAGATATATATTTCATAATTATTGATAAGTAGACAATGAAAGAATGGATACCTCATACCTCGACATATTAATGCAACTTTTATGATTAGTATATAATAAGTATAGAGTCTGTTTGGAAATAGGAGTTTATTTAGTTGAAACTAAATTTTTTTTATTAGAAATACTATAAATAAAACTAAAAGATAACTAAAATAGTATAGTGAGACTTATAAATAGTATCAAAAATTGTAATATGACCCATAAATAGTAGCAAAAATAAGTTAAATAGTAAAAAAATCTAGCTTTTTAAGCCAATGTCTAACGCAACCATAGTGTTAATTGTGTGTCCATGTTAAAATGATGTTGCTACAATCACAATTTACTATCTTAATAATTTATCAAAAAAATAAAAAAATAAAAAGAACTTACTACCTTAATAAATTAAAAAAAATGTCCCTAACATTTTTTTTTTTTGATAATTAACATGGTTGATTATACACATAATAAAAATTTATTTAAGAAAAAAACTTTTTTTAACAGGTGTCTTAACTCTTAATAACTCATTGAATAGGCTTTGAAGGGATTTCACCTACATTGAAAAATATAGAAAATTTAATAATAAAAAAAATTGTCTTTATGTTGAAAGTGTCTCTGAATCCCTCTATAAAATGGCACTGTATTATTAAATTCTATTTTGGTTTCGAATCCTCTAAAATTTTGCCTATTTTTAACTAGAAAAAAGGACACTTTGCAAGATAAGAGATCTGTAGGTTAAGATTGTGCCACCTTTCAGGCATATTTGACACAAAATTCACACCGTCCACTTCAAATAAAATGACAATTAGAGTTCACCTAACTCTCTCTCTCTCTCTCTCTCTCTCTCTCTCTCTCTCAATGGAAAAACAAATAAATAAAATTTTCAGAAAATATGAGAATCAAAGACCAAAGAAACTAACCAGATTTTGAAATCACAAAAGTGTTGTGTTTGATTTCAACATAATATTCATCCTGTATCTTTGTGTAGCAGAACTAAAATTGTGGCAATAGTTTGAATAAGATTCCTTCTTCTTCTAATTATAGGTACTGTATATTCTGGTATTGAAAACATGGCTCCAAAAAATGCCAACCACATCTCTATTAATTAGGTGATAGAAATGTAGTGTAGCTAACGTGCCAAGAATTTGTTGCAGAATGCATGAACTTTAGTCCTATGATTTCTTTACCACATATAGTTTTTCGGCTTGGCAATTCTTTTTTGTCATTTCTTCATTTATCACGGAAAACCTTAGAAGAGGTTAGTGTAATTTTTTCACATATATATATATATATGCTTTAATAATTTGATAGTTCGTATAATAAAAGACGAACAATTTGAATCATTATTTTCCTAATAAGAATAAATGATCTATGACATTGAGTTAGGACAAAATTGACCTCTGCCCTTTTCGGGCAAAATAAATAGCATTCTACCCTTTTTCCTAAACTAATTAGGGAAATGCCCCTTTTTTGAAACTTGACTTTCTTAAAATCGAGTTTAAAAAAAAAAAAAATTATGGAACCCTATAGCGATGTTTTAAGGAGCCTATAGTGACGTTTTAATGACCTATAGTGACGTTTTGTAACTCGATTTCCGTGAAGTTGAATTACATGCAATTTTTTTACCTATAACTCGATTTCATGGAACTTGAGTTAAAAAACACCACTATAAGTCCTTAAAAAGGTCACTACAGGACTTAATTTGATTTTGAGAAAGTCGATTTTCAAAAGATGGGCATTTCCCTAATTAGTTTGGGAAAGGGGGTAGAATGCTATTTATTTTGCCCGAAAATGGCAAAAACCAATTTTGTCCCATTGAGTTACAATGCTCTTAGTCAACGTTTGAGAACTCAATTAACCTCTAGATTTATTACATGTCATTTGTCTTAGATCTCAAAATAGAAGATAACTAGTAGTAAACTAGTAATTAATTAAAAATTGCATGTAAAAGAAGGAAACTATTTTATTAATATTATCAAATTATCATAATATATTATTTTAATAATTAATGTAGGGTCTTGATTTACAGTCCAAGCCCAAAACATATGGCATATTGGCCTAATGAGCCCAATACAATAAATTTATAGAGAGTGGGTCGAAAAACTAGGCTCTAATGAGTTGAATAATGGCTAGTACTAAATTAAATGATAATCAAACACTAAATAAGAGATTCTGATATTAATAGACTTTCAATTCGAGGAGATCACACTTGTATATATATTGATCACAATTGAATACAAAGACAATTTAGGTTGCTACAGTCTTCTTTCTCCTTTTTTCCCTCCCTTTCTCAGAGAGGGTCTCTCACATTATATAGCTCCCTCTGGAACATCTTGATTCTACACTTGTTGATCATCTGAGCCTCCACTTAAGTACCTGTCCCATCAAACACCCTCTTTGGTTTTCTGTGAGCTGTGGTAGCTAAGGTAACATTGTTCAGAGGTCTTCTCCACATAAATGCAATCAGAAAAGTAGTTGTCATGCATTTAATGCAGTGACAACAGCTTTCCCCTAGATATTTTTGGGCATCCTGCCTTCTTCTATGTTCATGAAGCATGTTTCTATCATTTCAGCTTCTTAGAGGGTTATTCTACTTGCTGGAATACATATTTGAGTTGCGCATGCCACATCCAAGAAGTAATTTCTCATCGGATTACCTTTCATTCGTTCCTTACTCATGAGACTTTAAATTGGAACCCTAAATGACTATTTGCCCCTCCTCGGACCATTCAGCGTCCTCAGACAAAAGCCCAAGGCCCAACATATTATCCTGGGCCTTTATCCCTACAATTAATAATACATTAAATTTTTATATGTAATATATACATGTATAGTCATTTGGTACAAACATAACATGTAGTGTGCAAGTTTCACTATGTTGGAACATTAAATTATAATAAATTATCAAAATAATTAAAAATAAGTATTACAATTTATCTCAAATTTCTTGAGATATTTGGTAATAGAATTTTAGTTGGATTATAATTTTAAATTTCTTGAAAGTTAGATAATAGAGTTTTGCTTAAATAAAATATCTAAGTAATTAATAAATAACTTGATATTTTATTATAGAGATTCATTTAAGATAAGCTAGGCAAATAATTAATTAAAGTGTAGTCACTTATCGATCACATAAAGAAAATAATCACTTAGCGTTATTACGGCTTTTAAGACCCAACTTTTATTACATAGTATATGATATGATGTAAGGAGTTAAATAAGAGTTAAGCCAAATTCCTTAAAAACATTATTATTATATATTAAAAGTTGACATTTTTCAAAGCTATGAGAATGATTTATTAAAAAAAATGATAGATAATGATTAACCTTTACATTTTATTATAAAATCTCAAAATTTCAGTTTCAAAACCCAAATATAAAAAAAAAAAATTCAGAAAATATGAGAATCAAAGACCAAAGAAACTAACCAGATTTTAAAATCACAAAAGTGTTGTGTTTGATTTCAACATAATAATCATCCTGTATCTTTGTGTAGCAGAACTAAAATTGTGGCAATAGTTTGAATAAGATTCCTTCTTCTTCTAATTATAGGCACTATATATTCTGGTATTGAAAACATGGCTCCAAAAATACCAACCACATCTCTATTAATTAGGTGATGGAAATGATGTAAGGTAGCTAACGTGCCAAGAATTTGTAGCAGAATGCATGAACTGCCCGATGATTTCTTTACCACATATAGTTTTTCAGCTTGACAATTCTTGTTTGTCATTGCTTTTTTCATTTATCTCAGAAAACCTTAGAAGAGGTTAGTGTAATTTTTTCACATATATATGCTTTAATAATTTGATAGTTCGTGTAATAAAAAACGAACGATTTGAATCATTATTTTCCTAATAAGAATGAATGAACTATAACATTGAGTTACAACACTCTTAGTCAACATTTGAGAACTCAATTAACCTCTAGATTCATTACATGTTATTTGTCTTATATCTCAAAATAGAAGATAACTAGTAGTAAACTAGTAATTAATTAAAAATTGCATTTAAAAGAAGGAAACTATTTTATTAATATTATCAAATTATCTTAATATATTATTTTAATAATTAATAATACATTAAATTTTTATATGTAATATATACATGTATAGAGTCATTTGGTACAAACACAATATGTAATATGCAAGTTTCATTATGTTTGGAACATGAAATTATAATAAATTATCAAAATAATTAAAAATAAGTATTACAGTTTATCTCAAATTTCTTGAGATTTTTGGTAATAAAATTTTAGTTGGAGTATAATTTTAAATTTCTTGAAAGTTAGATAATAGAGTTTTACTTAAATAAACTATCTAAACAATTAATAAATAACTTGATATTTTATTATAGAGATTCATTTAAGATAAGCTAGGCAAATAATTAATTAAAGTGCAGTCACTTATTGATTGCATAAAGAAAATAATCGCTTAGCGTTATCATGGCTTTTAAGACCCAACTTTTATTATATAGTAATGTAAGGAGTTAAACAAGAGCTAAGCCAAATTCCTTAAAAATATTATTATTTTATATTAAAAGTTGACATTTTTCAAGGATATGAGAATGATTTTTTTTTTTTTTTAAATGATAGATAATGATTAACCTTTACATTTTATTATAAGATCTCTAAATTTCAGTTTCAAAACCCAAATTGAAGTTTTAAAAAACTTCTAATGGAAATTTAGATCTATTCCCATGTCTTGATATATATATGTGGGGGCCGGTTAATCAATAATTATTAAAACTGTGTTAACTGGGCCTGTGGCCCATCCGAGGACATAAAACTGTCCGAGGAAGCCCATATCAGGTTATAAGGGTAACCAAATAAAAAGAAGAGTAGATATCACGTGAGGTGAGTTCAGTATTCGTCCGAGGACAAAATCCTTCTCGGCAATATGTGTCCGAGGACGACCTGAACGCCATATTGTTACAAATACACTTCAGAGCTACATTACCACTAAAGGTGGGACATGGGACCAAGGGTAAGAAAGAAAAGGTAAACAAATATCTTGAACAACTACTGCCTCCGCATTAATTGTCTCTCAACCAACTCTCTGACCGCATTAATGTGGAGGTGATGCTTGAACAGTGATGAAGCAGCCTTACAGCTGCTGGTTAGAGGTTCCAAAAGGTGTTGGATGGGACAGGAAGGGATTCCCCGAACCCAACCTACACATGTGTGGTGAAGATAACACCAAGAGGGCAGTATATAACATGGAAGAATGCATTGAGAAAAAAATATCGGAACTTCTAAACAAGTGACGCTTAGAGGAAAACCTTATGAAATAAGAACTTAGCTTGATTAAAGGAGAAATTGATTGTAATATTTGTGTTAATCCATCTAAGAAACGTTAAGTTTAATCGTTTTTCTTTTGAGGTTAATCTAGTTCTTTTATATCCACGCTCTACAAATTTATTGTTTGGGCCTTTAGTGTTCGAACCCAATACGAGTTTGGGGATCGTTACAAATCGAGTCCTTACAATTGGCGCCGTCTGTGGGAAGAGCTTGATTTAGATTAAAAGGAATCTGGTTCAACGTTCATGATGGAGGAAGCAGGTCCACATCACTACGCAACAGGACCACATCAGGTAGATGCCAACTTACACCAAGCAGAGTCAAGAGGCTCCCAGCATAGTAATTCGCACCGGAGTCCCGGACGGAGAGAAGGCCGTGAGGGGAGTGTGCGCACAACTCATACCACCAAAAGTCGCTCTCGTGGGAAGAGTCATGTTTCCCATGCAAAAAATGACAGGAACCTGCAACGTGAGATTGACGAGTTGAAAAGAGAGTTGCGCCATGCCCGGCGGGAATGTTCCCCACCTTACTCCGAACCATCATCCGAGGAGACGGATGGAGCTAGTTATAGACGGAGATCCAGAACTCCGCCTAGTGAGACTTTCTCCTATGAAGAGGAGCACAGCCATCGACATAGGTACAAAAACCCGCCTAGCAAGGGCTTGGGGAACAACACCATGAACAAAGCGTTAAGCCAAGTCTCTAAATCACCCTTCACAAGGAATATAGGAGATGCGATTCTTCCTCGGTGATTCCACCAGCCTACATTCACCCTGTATGATGGTCGGTTAGATCCAGTAGAACACGTTAGCCAATTTAGCCAAAAGATGGCTATCTACTCCAGGGATGAGGCCCTGATGTGCAAGATCTTTCCATCAAGTTTGGGTCCAGTGACGATGAGATGGTTTAACGGTTTAAGGGCCAACTCTATTGAGTCCTTCAAAAAGCTTACCTGGGCTTTTGGCACTCGATTTATCACTTGTAGTAGGGCTCCTCGGCCTTTGGGATCCTTGCTGTCTATGTCCATGCGAGAGGGCAAGACTCTCAAAACTTATTCAGATAGATACTGGGAAATGTTTAATGAAATAAAGGGAGAGCATGATGATGTGGCCATAAGTACTTTCAAGGCTGGCCTTCCAGCCGAGCATGATTTAAGGAAATCTTTAACTGGTAAACCTGTTACCAGTGTACACCAATTGATGGATAGGATTGATAAGTACAGAAGAGTAGAAGAAGACCAACTTCAGGGAAAAGGAAAGGCTAAGGTAATCCCTCAGGAAAGGAGGGATATCAGGTCGGACCGTTATAATAGTAACCGACCTCGGAAAGACTTCGTTGGGCAATCAGGTTCTGCTGACACCCAGGTGGTTAATGCAGTGTTTCAGGAGCCAGTACAACAGGTATTGGAGAAGATAAAGAATGAGCCCCTTTTTAAATGGCCAAACAAGATGGCAGGAGAGCCTAAGAGACGCAACCCGAACCTATATTGCCACTATCATCAGGATCATGGACACACGACGGAAGATTGCAGGAATTTATGGGACCATTTGGAGCAGCTGGTCCGAGAGGGGAAATTGAAGCAACTCTTGCATCATTCCAGTGGTAGGGGAGGCCAGGCAGGCTCAGAGATGTGTGGGGACGCTTCTTCAAAACTCCCCCTTGGCACAATAAACGTTATCTTTGCCGCCCCAGGGAGGACTAGATCTTGTCCTTCCAGGGTACTGTCGGTGTTCCGACCTCCGACCGATGATCATTGCCAAGCATCAAAGAGAGCCAGGGTGGACGTCACCCTGATTTTGGGCTTTTCGGATGAGGATAAGGTTGGAACCATACAGCCCCATGATGATGCTCTAGTAGTCACACTAAAAATTGGTGGGTACGATGTAAAAAGGGTTATAATTGATCAAGGTAGCGCTGTCGATATAATGTACCCAGATTTGTATAAGAGGTTAGATTTGAAACCTGAGGACTTAGCAGCCTACAGTTCCCCTCTGGTGAGCTTTGAGGGAAGAATGGTCGTTCCAAAAGGACAGGTCAGACTACCTGTGCAAACCAATATGGATGTGGTGGATGTGAACTTCATTGTTGTAGATGTTTTCTCTCCATACACGGCTATTATGGGCAGACCTTGGCTTCATACCCTGGGAGCAGTCTCATCTACTCTACATCAGAAAGTGAAGTACCCATCTGGGGGCCAAGTATTGGAGATAGTAGGAAGCCAGGTTGCAACTCGGCAATGCCTGGTAGCGGCTATACAACATCGGCCAGAGGCAATGACCTCGGCTACCACCAATAATGGATTATAGCAATTAAAACACCCAGCATTACCCTTAGATGGACCAGCCGACGAGGTAAAGTGTGAAGATTTGGAGAGGGTAATTGTTGCTGATGATCCGGAAAGATTCTTCCAGGTTAGGGCTAAACTGCCTTTGTAAGAGAGGGAGAGATTGCTGGAATTCCTCAGAGCAAATGTAGATGTGTTCGCATGGAGCCCATATGAAGCCCCAGGTGTAGATTCGAATTTCATTTGTCATCGACTCAATGTGAAT
This sequence comes from Quercus robur, assembly GCF_932294415.1. Taxonomy (NCBI): domain Eukaryota; kingdom Viridiplantae; phylum Streptophyta; class Magnoliopsida; order Fagales; family Fagaceae; genus Quercus; species Quercus robur. The sequence goes on along the minus strand of NC_065544.1, from coordinate 46,052,113 downwards.
CCTTCCGTTATTCCCAAAAGACAGCCACCTCGGCGACCATCAAAAAAGCATGCTAAAGCTGTCAGAAGTGAGGTGGCCAAGCTCAAGCAAGCTGAGGCTATCAAAGAAATTTTTTATCCTCAATGGTTGGCCAATATGGTGGTGGTAAAGAATAAGACAGGAAAGTGGCGTGTGTGCGTGGACTTCACGGACCTCAATAAGACCTGTCCTAAGGATCCATTTCCCATGTCGAAGATAGACCAGTTGGTGGATGCAACCGTTGGTCATCCTAGGATGAGTTTCTTGGATGCCTTCCAAGGATATCACCAAATACCGCTAGCATTGGACGATCAAGAGAAGACTGTTTTTGTCACCCCTATTGGAAACTATCATTACAAAGTGATGCCATTTGGTTTGAAAAATGCAGGATCTACCTACCAATGGATGATGACTAAAATGTTCGAATCACAACTGGGTAGAAGCATTGAAGTCTATATCGATGATATGGTAGTGAAGAGTAAAGTGGTGTCCGAACATGTGGAAGATCTTATGAACATCTTTGGAATACTGAGAAAGCATAAACTACGTCTGAATGCTTTAAAGTGTTCCTTTAGTGTAGACTCCAGAAGGTTCTTGGGATACATGGTGACTCATAGAGGAATTGAAGTGAACCCAGATCAGATTAAGGCCATCAACGATTTACAAGCTCCTCGGAATCCAAAAGAGGTGCAGAAACTGACTGGAATGACTGCTGCTTTGAACCAATTTATCTCCAAATCGGCCGAGAGGTGTTGTCCTTTTTTCCTTCTACTGCATAAGTGGAAAGGATTTGAATGGACCGAGGAGTGTGCTGTGGCATTTCAGCAGTTGAAGGAGTACCTGTCCAAGTCGCCTATCATGTCTAGTCCTGAGGTGGATGAGGTGCTGTTTGCTTATCTAGCAGTTTCCTCTTATGTAGTTAGTTTTGTCTTAATATGAGAGGACAGCGGCGTCCAAAGACCAATTTATTACGTAAGTAAGTCCCTTCATGAAGCCGAGGTGAGATACTTATCATTGGAAAAGGCTATCTTGGCGGTGGTCCATGCAACACGCAAACTTCCACATTACTTTCAAGCCCATACTGTGGTTGTCTTGACTCAGTTACCTCTCAAGTCCATACTTAGAAGTGCAGATTACACTAGGAGAATTGCTAAGTGGGGTACAATCTTAGGTGCTTTCGACATCAAGTATATGCCTCGCACCTCTGTGAAAGGCCAAGTCCTTGCCGATCTGGTAGCTGAGTTCGTCGAGTGCCTAGAAGAAACCAACATGAAGCAAAATGACATGGATGAAAAATTGGTTGGTCTGATCTCCACACATGGCGGTCTTTCCTGGAGAGTATATGTGGACGGAGCAACAAACCAACGGGGGGCAAGATTGGGGCTAGTTTTGATATCCCCTGAAGATATCATCATTGAGAAGTCCTTGAGGTTGGGATTCTCAGCTACTAACAACGAAGTAGAATACGAAACTTTATTGATGGGAATGAGTATGGTCCAGAAAATGGGTGGAAAGGTAGCAGAATTATTCTCGGATTCAAGATTGGTAGTCGGCCAAGTGAAGGGAGAACTGGAAGCCCGAGATCCAAGAATGCAGGGGTATTTGACTCAAGTTAGGCGTATGCAAACGAAATTTGAATCTTTCGACTTGTCGCATATCTCCCGAGGTGAAAATACTCATGTCGACTCCCTGGCAACCCTTGCCACCTCTTCAACACGGAGTTTTCCTCGAGTGATAATCGTCAAAGATTTGTATACCCCCACCCCACCAAAAAATGACGTTTGCCAGGTTCATCAAGTCAATCTAGCGTCGAGCTGGATGGATCCCATATTGAAATTCTTCGAAAGTGACATCTTGCCCGAAGAGAAAATAGAAGCTAAGAAAATACGGAGGAAAGCTCCTCGGTTTTGGTTATCTGAGGACAAAAAGTTATACAAACGGTCCTTCTCTGGGCCGTACCTACTTTGTGTACATCCTGAGATGTCAGAGTCACTTCTAGAGGAGCTACATGAAGGCATTTGTGGAAGTCATACAGGGGGAAGGTCCCTATCACATCGGGCCATTACTCAAGGATATTGGTGGCCAAATATGCAGAAGGAAGCGTAGGAGTATGTTAGAAAATGTGACCAGTGTCAAAGGTTCGCTCCAAACATCCACCAGCCTAGAGGAATTCTTAACCTTCTGTCCAGCCCTTGGCCTTTTGCTCAATGGGGACTGGATATTGTCGGCCATTTTCCTAAAGCCTTGGGAAACAAAAAGTATCTGCTAGTCGGCACAGATTATTTCACTAAATGGGTTGAAGCTGAACCTTTGGCTAACATCAAAGACGTAGATGTTAAGAGGTTTATTTGGAAGAATATTATCACGCGATTTGGAACTCCGTGCACTCTTGTCTCGGATAACGGCCTTCAATTTGATAGTAAGGCCTTCAGGCAATACTGTTCAAACTTAGGTATAAAGAATAGATATTCCACTCCGGCCTATCCTCAAGGGAATGGGCAAGCTGAAGCTGTCAATAAAGTAATAGTCAATGGACTTAAAAAGAGGTTGGATGATGCAAAAGGAAAATGGGTGAAGGAATTGCCACATTTTCTTTGGATCTATCGAACAACGCCTCGACGATCAATAGGAGAGACTCCTTTTTCCATGACCTATGGAGCCGAGGTCGTCATCCCTCTGGAAACTGGATTCCCAACGTTAAGGACTAGTACATTTTCCTCGGACAGTAACGATGGGATGTTGGAAAAAAGTTTAGACTTGATCGAAGAGCGAAGGGAGAATGCAATGGTCCAATTGGCTTACTACCAGCATAAACTCAAGCAAGGCTATGATATTAATATGAAGCTGAGACTGTTAGCCGTAGGAGATTTGGTGCTGAGGAAAGTTCTGGGAACCACCAAGAATCCAGCTTAGGGAAAATTGGGGCCTAATTAGGAAGGGCCTTATCGGATTACTTCAGTAGCGGGAATAGGAGCCTATTATCTGGAAGACCTAGATGAAAAAGCTGTACTCCATCCTTGAAATGTAAATAATCTCAAGAGGTATTATTATTAATGAAAGTAATCGAGTTTGGGTTTTCTTTTAATTTATGTTGATCATGCATCTTGTGTTTCCACATCTAATGACATCTATTGAAGTATTAAACAGAAACTAAGTTATGTCAGGTCCTCGGACCACAAACTTAGTGGAAATTAATACCCTATGGCATCTTGTGAAGTATTAAACAGAAACTAAGTTATGTCAGGTCCTTGGACCACAAATTTAGTGGAAATTAATACCCTATGGCATCTTGTGAAGTATTAAACAGAAATTAAGTTATGTTATTTCCTTGGACCACAAATTTAGTGGAAATTAATACCCTATGATATTTACTGAAGTATTAAACAGAAACTAAGTTATGTCAGTTCCTCGGACCACAAATTTAGTGGAAATTAATACCCTATGATATTTACTGAAGTATTAAACAGAAACTAAGTTATGTCAGGTTCTCGGATCACAAGCTTAGTGGAAATTAATACCCTATGATATTTACTGAAGTATTAAACAGAAACTAAGTTATGTCAGGTCCTTGGATCACAAACTTAGTGGAAATTAATACCCTATGGCATCTTGTGAAGTATTAAACAGAAACTAAGTTATGTCAGGTCCTCGGACCACAAACTTAGTGGAAATTAATACCCTTTGATATTTACTGAAGTATTAAACAGAAACTAAGTTACGTCAGGTCCTCGGACCACAAACTTAGTGGAAGTTAATGCCCTATAACATCTACTGAAGTATTAAACAGAAGCCTATGAACATCATCTAATGTACAATTGAAGTACTGTAGACCTAACTTTATCCAACTTTTGAACATTCCCTAAAGTTTCGATTGATTAGAAAGAATACGTATGTATCCAAAACGTCTCCCTGAGACCTCATAGTATTAATGTTTATCATCCATTTTTAATCGCCAATTGTTAATGTTTATAAGTTATTTTTTCTCTTGCAAACGAAAGATAGTCAAAATGAATCCATTCAAATTAAGATAACACAGTGAAAAAGTACAAAAATAAGATAAAATGGCAACAACAATAAGCAAATAAACATAAATATCCTTACAAAAGTCCTAATCAAATTACAAAATAAGTCCTATTTTTTCAACTTAATTTGGAGCTTTGGAGCTTCGTTGGCTGATTTATCTGCCTCCGAGGTGGTGACTCCCTCTTTATCCTTAGTAGCTCCCCTAACTGGCATGACTGTGGAAGCCAAATCCTGTTGAAAGCCCTGAGAGGCCACCTCTGCCTCAGAAGCAGCTGCAGTCTTGTCCAAGGAGGCTTCTGGAGGGGCATTATTCTCTTTAGCTAGTTCTGGTTAGCCAAGAGGAGGAAGACTTGAAGGCAAAACCTCCTCATTAGGATTAATGGTTGAGGGAGTGTCTTCAGTTTGACTGGATGGAGGAGCTGAGGTGCGGATTGCTTCAGAGTAGAACACGTTCTCTAGCCTCCTTAACTCGGATGAAGCCTCAACCCCAGCTCGGTTAAGGGCTTCATCCCAAGTTTGGGCGCAGTAGATGCGGCACACCATTGGCACCTCTGCCCTTAGCGTCTCCTCCGTCTCAGCCACACCGATTTCATAGCCTTTCTGTTCAGCCTCATTCGTTGCCTATTTGGCCTCGGCTTTTGCCCTCTCAGCTTCCTCCCTGGACTTTTCAGCTTGCTCCTTCAACTTTTGGGTTTCCTCCAAGTGCTTCTTAAGGACTGCAACTTGCTCCCGGGTAGCTTTTACTTATGCATTTGCTTCACGCAAGCGCTTTCCCTGGTCCTCAGCTTGCTTTTAAAAGCCTTCCAAGGCCGAGTCAGCGCTCTTGCGAGCTTGCTCCTCAGCAAGTATTTTCTTCTTCACAGCCACCAAGTCTTGCTCGGAAATTGTCAAAGTCTATACAGCCGACGCTCGTTTCTTCCTTTCATCATCTAGCTGACTGTAGTAGTTATTAAGCATCTCATCCAGCTTAAAAGTGTTTTGGATGACCTAAAAGGAAGAAATTAGCACTATAGTCAGTAAAAAGTACACATTAGTGAGTAATGATCACAAAAGGAAAAAGAAGAGAGTTAGCACTATACCATTCCCAAATATCTTTTATTATTAAGGATGAGTTCATTTTTCCTTGCGTTCTTTATTTCGGCCATGTCCTTGGGGAGTAACAAAGCCTCCTCTATAGCCGAGGCTTTGTGACACCCAATGCCACCGTTGAAATCCCTAATAGATGCATCATCTCGTAGGGGCTCCCCAGCATGCATGGGTGTTGGCAACCAAGCTTAAGGCTCAGGAGGTTTAGTGTCAAACCTCTCCTAGCCTCGCTGAGGAAGATGGCTAGTCTTCTGCTACTTTGCAGCTCTTTGGTCATCTTCCTCACGGGTCGGACGGGACTTTCCGGCATTCACCACGTCCTTCCCTTTCTGTTCCCTACGCCTTTTCAATTCGGCCGCATCAGCTCTGACTGACTGGGGAGGTTGATGAGAAGGTGGATGAGGAGCAGGAGGAGGAGACTTGGTGGGAAGAGAAGGCATTTGGGATTGCGTTGATTTCCCCGGCGCATTCTTCCCAGGCAGATTCTCAATCAACTCCATTAAACTTCTTTGGGGCTTCCTTTGTATTCCCATCTCGTCAAGATCTTCCTTGGAGCGTATAGGTTGATCAAAAATCCCAAAATCTTCCAAGGAGTCTGAGAGTTTTACAACTTCTTCCTCTTCTTCCTCTTCTTCTTCGTCTTCCTCTTTTTCTTCTACTTCCTCTTCTCTGAGGACAGGTTGGGATGAAGAGGCTCCTGTTGAGATGGCGGCCACAAAAAGGGGCTCAGTGCGGGATGTATCCTTGGGAAGTGGAATACCTTCTGGAATGATAAACCCCTTGTAGGCAACACTAATACGATGAAGCCGAGGATCGCGGGCTCTGATCACGCACTTCGGCGCTTGGAAAGCAAACGAGAGGGGGGTATAGCCGAGGATTAAATGGGCTGCCCGGAGTTGGCCGTCGGCTTCGTTCATGTATATCTCGGCTTTCAATACCCTATCCAAACTTACTTTGTTGACTAAATTAAGTTTGGGCTTGGTGAAACATCTATCTACAAAATCATTGAATTGAAATGAAGCGTCATTAGGGATAAGAATACTAAGACTCAAAACAAAAACAAAAACAAAAAAGGAAAGGAAAAATATGTATGAACTGAACATTATGAATCTATGACTACATTCCCACCTGGTGCTCCTTCCTCCGTGGGGCATGACAGACTATCATGCCATTCCCCAGAAAAGATAAAGAAATCCTCCTTTAAGTTCTTGTTTGAAGTGGGAAGGCACTGAATTAGCCTCACCTCGGGATATCTCGACTTGAGATAATACCCCTGCCCCTTCAAACGGTGGAGGTTGTACACCCAATTCACGTCATGATGGGTCAAGTTTAGGTCCATTCTCTCGTTCAAAGCTTCTATACTTCCGAGGACCCTAAACATGTTTGGGGCACACTGAGTTGGGGATAACTTAAAGAACCTAAGGTAGCTCCTAGTAATCTTACCCATGGGGATGGTCATCCAGCCTTCTATGAAGGCAATCATGGGAATAACCACTTCCCCTGTTTTTCTAGCATCAGCCCATTCCCCTTAGGCTACGTACCTCATACCCACTGTTGAGGGAATCCTATACTTAGCGCGGAAATTTCTCATACTTTCCTCGGACTCAACTAAACATCGAAACTTACCCTTCTTTTTCCCCATTTTCCTAAAGGATTTAGTAGAGAAATTAACGAGTTTAAGATGAAAGTGGTAAAGGTTTTAAGAAAACTTACAGGTTTGAAAGAGGGTCCTCAGACAAGATTTTAGTATTTGTAGATGCCCAGGAAAATGACGAAAAAGAAGAAAGACAGGTTCAGTGTATGAGCTCTAGAATTGTGTGATTGCTGAAGGTAAGAGAGAGAATTGATTTGAGAATTCCTTTATAGTCGTGTAGAAGTTATGAGCAGGAAAGTTCCCGCTCGCGAAACGAGATAGACCCCCACCGTTCGATTTACATCTTACCGTTGAACGTGGGAGACAGGGGCGTCGCCAAAATTTAATGCTGCCACGCTCGGGATGCTGAAGCGTCAGGAGCATGCCCAAAACATAAAAGGATATGGGCTTATGACATCAAAATCGGTCTTTTCTCCCAAGGAGTCAAAAAGCAAGATTTTGAGGGGCTATTTGTGGGGGCCGGTTAATCAATAATTATTAAAACCGTGTTAACTGGGCCAGTGGCCCATCCGAGGACGTAAAACTGTCCGAGGAGGCCCATATCAGGTTATAAGGGTAACCAAATGAAAAGAAGAGTAGATATCACGTGAGGTGAGTTCAGTATTCGTCCGAAGACAAAATCCTTCTCGGCAATATGTGTCCAAGGACGACCTGGACGCCATATTATTATAAACACACTTCAGAGCTACATTACCACTAAAGGTGGGACATGGACCAAGTGTAAGAAAGAAAAGGTAAACAAATATCTTGAACAACTGCTGCCTTCGCATTAATTGCCTCTCAACCAACTCTTTGGCCGTATTAATGTGGAGGTGATGCCTGAACAGTGTTGAAGCAGCCTTACAGCTGCTGGTTAGAGGTTCTAGAAGGTGTTGGATGAGACAGGAAGGGATCCCCTGAACCCAACCTACACGTGTGTGGTGAAGATGACACCAAGATGGCAGTATACAACATGGAAGACCTTATGAAATAAGAACTTAGCTTGATTAAAGGAGAAATTGATTGTAATATTTGTGTTAATTCATCTAAGAAACGTTAAGTTTAATCGTTTTTCTTTTGAGGTTAATCTAGTTCTTTTATATCTATGCTCTACAAATTTATTGTTTGGGCTTTTAGCATTCGAACCCAATACGAGTTTGGGGATCGTTACAAATTGAATCCTTACAATATATATATTATATTGTATTCTACTATTCTCTTAAAAATATTTTAATAAAATATCTAGCTTTCTTATAAACATGTGATTTTAATGCCAGTTGGCGATAGTTTATATTAAATTTATTGAGCTTGTTTGATTTATGTAATTATTTTCTTTAGTTTTATATTTTCTAAGTGCAACTATACTTGTGTATTTAACCGGAAAATTCTTAGGTATTTTTGGAGTATAGATAAATAATGCTCCTTGGTTTCTGTTAGAAAAAAAAAAGTCTTTCTTGGTGGATCTCACCATGAATTTAATGAGTGAACTCCACCATAAATGTGAGAGGAGGAAGCACCATTCTTCGTGCTCTAAGAATACCTAAATATTACTCTATTTGACTTGGTACTTTTTTAACTCCGAGATTTTGTATGTGTGATATGTCTTCATTAAATAAAATAAAAAAATTTGTGAGAATGTGAGGGTTTAAATGGGGTAAAATCCAAACCGTTAAAAAATATGATTATTTATATTAAAAATTTGAAAGTAATGAGAATGACTTGTTTTTAAATTACAGATATTGATTGTGGGTTCCAGTTAGCTTAACTGGTAAAGTCTCTGATAGTTGTATAAGAGATCTGGAGTTCAATCCCCACCTACACCAAAAACTAATTGGTGTCTTGGTCTGATAATAAAGAGTTATTATCAGGAGCGAACGCTATAGGTTGAAACCCTCTAAAAAAAAAAATTACAGATATTGATTAACCTTTACAATTTATTATAAGATCTCTAAGTTTTAGGTTGAAACCCCATATTTAAGTTTTAAAAAACTTTTAAATAGCAAAATGTGGAAATATCTATTTTTATGTTTTGAAATTTATCAATATATTTATATATAAACACTTTTAAAAAAACACTTTTTGCTTAATTCCATAAAAAATTCAGTGCAACTTCACAAATTTGAATGATAAAATCTCTTTATATTGTATTAATATAATCATAATATTTAGCTTTCCTATGAAGAAATATTTTTAAATCTCATGTTGTTGATTTTCTTTTCTTTTTTTCAATATCTCACTATAGTTTTTTCTTTACTATAATATCTCAATATAATTTTCTATTTTGATTATGTAATATAAAATTTTTGATTTTAAGTGAACCTTTTCTTTTTGAGAAGGATGTTAAGTGAACCTTTTTGGTACTACAGAAACTATTTTATTAGGTTTGGTTAATTTATACTTTAAAGCATTAATTAACTTTTTATTTTTATCGTCAACTTTTTTAAAGTCAAACATAAATTAGTTGATGATGTATTTGTTTAGTTGCCTTTGTTGATTTTCAATAGAGTATAACCTATTAAATTATAAAAGTCTATTTTAATCACTTAAAAAACAAAAACAAAAGACACATTGATGTGTGTGATATGCAATCCAATCACATATTTTAAAAAAAATGCATTAAAAAAATACAAAAGTCATGTCAAAGTAGGTAACAAAATGTGTGTCATTGAAGATCTATTTAAAAGAAATTAAAAATACGCAGTAAAATATGCAATTCCTTTTTATATATATATATATATATATATATACACACATATTGATGAGCCGCCTGTCATTCAGCATGTGTTACTGTTAGATCGAGCTAAGTGTTAACTTTATTTTGTTTTTAGCTCTTTCTTTCCTGTTGCTGTGCTCTGTTGTTATCCAATTTCAGTTTATTGAAAATTCAGTTTCAGATTCAAAAAAGAAAAGGGTAAGCATAAAGAAATATCTGCTTTTATAGATTGGCTTTTTGAAATGTGTAACGAAAAAATACACTCACCCCCCACCCCCCCCCCCCCCCCCAAAAAAAAAATGTTTGCATAATTTTCACCGTCCCCCAGTACCAGATGGATCTTTTTGCACTTTGATACTTTTGCTTACATTACTTCTACTGTTGATGTTCTGACACGAGTCACTTTGGAAAAAGGGTGTGCCTTGGGATCTATGTGCGCCCTATTTATTTTTGTACATTGAAAACTCTCTGGGATGTAGGTGTGCCCTATTTATATATCATTTGGGCTATACATTCTCCAAATTAACCATCTCTTTTGTATATACCCTTAAATTATTGTAAAGGGTTTCTTTGTCTTTTAACTTGTGGACATTAAGATTCCTTTCAGAGCAGGATTACCTGTCTAGATCCCGTAAAAACAAGTGGTGCCCCACAGGTGTAGGGTCCAATATCCCTTAACCAATTAAATTTTACCATAACGTCATAATTTTTGTCATGATTAACCATTGTGGCACAAGTTACGGCGTTTTATGTGGTTATAAAATTTTTGAAACTTTACACTATGGTTTTAGCAAAGTAGAAGCACGTGTTATATATTATGTATTTCTTTTTCTAAAGTTTTGAAACCCTCTTTGCTATACAAGAGATAGTGGGGGTTGTCATTTAGAAAATTGAAAGATGGCTTTGAATTCAATGGCATATGTGCACATGTTTAGGGTATTTTTTTTAAGCTTAAATATGATGGTGGATGCTAATCATTCTGAGTTTTACATTTACATGTTTGTTTTGTTATAATTTATATATGTTGAACAGGTTTAATACATAAAAGTCAAGATGCTTAGTATCATCAATTAAAAAATAGATAATGTTCAACAAAAGCTTGAAAAATTTATATTGGTTGATCATTGAGGCTCAAAATATTACGAAACTAAAGGTTTTGGATTTATACATTTTGAATTTTTGACTACATCTACAACATGACGTCAAGAAAAATTAAACACACAAGATAAATACCTCTTGATTTTGTTTAAGATTGCCACAAACATCTTCTCATCTTCAATTAGAACAGGTTTGACCAAGGTAAGCAAAGATACATTGTATCGTTCAATTGGGTCCTGACTGTTAGAGATTAACATAGAAATCACTAAAGTTGAGTCTTCTGCTCCTCATGCTCTTTAAGGTACAGAGTTAAAAGTGAAGTATTTAAATTGAAAACAGTTCAAAGTTATTTATATTTACGATCTTATAAGATACATAGTTTGTTTAAGCACATGTTCCGAATATTTTAAACAAAAAAGACGAATATTGTGAATATTTATAATCTAGATTATTTGGGTTCTTCTATTGATTGCCAAAAAGTTCACAAAATGATTCACTTTTACGCATGTTTATTGTTTAGTAGTTTCTACGATCCAAAATGAGAGTGGATAAAACAGGAGAGCAAGGGCTATTAGAGATTAACACACATACTCTAATACTGTTTTTCCGCATCTCATTTGACAAGACAAGTGGAGATCTTATGGGATTGTCCACCACAATTCCTTTTTATTACTGATGTTGAATCAAAAGCTAGAAAACCTTAAATCCACCGACCCTCATGACCATTAGGAGACCAATCACACCAGGTTGAATTTCATTTCTCTTTTTTTGGCAAATGAGACACAAATTACTACCTAATTAGTCTTATTGTACTTGAATTTTTTTTATCAATCACTTTAAGCCTTAGCAGCCAGAAGCAGTAAATTTTGCATGTGAACCCACAACATTAAAGTTTAGGCAGTGAAAGTTAGAATGAGTTTGGATTGCACGTTTCAGCCGACGTTCTACATTCAGCCGACTTCAAGATAGCCGTAGATTATATATTTTGCTGGGTCCTACACGACATTATTCATATTTAAAAATTATTTGATTTCAGTATTTTTAACAATAAATTTTCAATTTTCAGTAAATAAACGGTATCTAAACAGACTCTTAATTTTAATTTGGCACAAGTACTAAAGGTCATTAATCATGGGACAGTAATGCTTGGATTGCCATCATTGTCGAACAGATGCAGAAACTCTGTTTTGTGGAGTTATACAATGTATTCAATGTTTTTATCGTTTCTCCAATTGTAACTTAAGCCTTCTTTGCTAAGAAATAAAAGCACAGAGGTGGGCGCAACAAAAATTGAAAGCGAAAGGAGAGCATGATATGTAGTGGGTTGTTGGCACTTAGGGCAGTACATCAAATATTTTGCAGCCAAGATTGCATGCAAAGATACAAAAGTGAAATTGTTTGAATTTGGCACATGATTTACGGCCTATCTAGAGATTCTAGACTGTCTAGTCTATGTCAGTATTTAGTGTGCCTTAACTTCTAGCAAGATATTTTTTGTTGCTTGGTGTTTCTTTTTTGTGGTTTCAAATTGGCTCTGAGCTCTCTCTCTCCCATATCAAAAAGAAAGAACCACTGAATCATTATTGATGGGTAACAATTACCAAACTCATGTTTTGTTGTTCAATTGATGAGGCCATTTAGCAGAGATGTATTGTAAGGTACTACAAGGTTAAGGTCCCCTTTGGTGGGCCAAATTTTTGGGAGTGCCTTATGATATTTTGGAAAAATAATAAGAAAAAAAAAGTGTGTTATTTTATTGTCAATTTGTGAAGAAAAGAGAAGGGTTCTTATCTTTTGTAGGCGGCTTTTCAAACAGTTGAATTTCTCACGTTATAAAAAAGTCACATCCTCTCCCAAACTGGCTGGAAAAATATTCTTTCTTATAGTGTCATCGTGTTCAGTAAGACAAAACATGCAAATTATCTTTGCCAAAGTCTAGCAAGACAAAAAATATGATAGATCAGTCAAAAGCCTCAATGAATCTTTGGCACTTCCAGCTCTCTATTCACTGGAGAGAATTTGGGTTGGAACCCAGAGACAAAGTCCATTAATTTAGGTGGGTTCTAGTTAACTTAATTGGTAAAGTTTCTGATAGTTGAATAAGAGATCAACGGTTCAATTCCTGCCTACACCAAAAGCCGATTGGTGTCTTGGTCTAATAATAAAAAACTATCATCAAGAGCGAACGTCATAAGTTGAAATTCTCTTCAAAACAAAAGTCCATTAATTTAGTAAAATAATAATAAAATAAAGGACGAATCTATAACATTTCACTTGTCCTAATAACAAATAAATAAAAAACCATAATAATAATAATGATTTTGTATTAAGATTTAAAGAACCAAATTGGTTAAAGCCTTAAAGGAAAAGTATATTCGTATTGAAATAAATTTCTTTTCAATCTTTTTTCTCTTTTGATTAAGTTGGCACAAATTAAGTTAGCTGTGTGGTCTTTTAAATCAATGGTTAGGAACGTAGGCCACACTTATCTATTATTTCTTTGTTCTCTTGTTTTTGTATGGCCCAATTTTCAGTTCTTTCCAGATTTCAAACATAACCCAAATTACAAAAGACGGGCCATCTAATATCTGCTAGTCCATAATTATAATCTGAAATAATGGTACTTAGGTTTTTGCTTAGGCCCATTCTAGCTACGGGTAGTGTTGGCCCAGCAAATATTATTGTCAGTTCACTTGTACTGTGAAAACAAGACCCAACAAAATAATAATAATAATAATAACTAGTCGCTAACCCGTGCGATGCACGGGATAGTTAAACAAAATTTATACACATTCACTTTTATTGGTACAATCATTTGAAAATAATTCTAACTAATACCCAAATGTAAGAGACACATTGACTTACTATTTAAAGTAGCCTTCTGAAGAATTTACACATATTGTGCAACTGAGCCTTAATTTCTCATCAACAATAAAAACATAAAAATTCAAAACATGGAAAGAAAATAAAAATTACAACAATTAATTCCATTATTTTTCATGCTATACTTTGTAATTGTACGGAATTAAGTCAACTCAATTTAAGTAGTTGTAATAAAATTGGCTTCTACTATTCTCTATTCTATAGAGATATGAACATATTGGATTTCTCAAACAATTACCGGAATTGCAATAAAATGATTTATTATTGAAAATAAGAAACAAATAAAATTTGTCTATAGTTTAAGAAACACAATATACTAAGATTAAAGAGATAAAATTTTCGGAGGACAAAATATTATAGATAATTTTAAAAACAGATTATACACTTAAAAGGGTTAGTAATTTATAGGACTTACCCCCCACTATTAGTATATAGACACCAAGTGCGGTCGTCGTAACCCTTTGAAAGAACCTTCCCCAATTGGACCCTATCAAAAAAAAAAAAAAAACACCCAATTAACAAAATTGATCCAAAAGGGTCTAAAAAGCACACAAAATCAATTCAAAAAATAAAAATATGAGACAAAGTAATTACTTTCCGCTGTCAATGAAATCGTCTTTTGTATTGTTGTTCCAAACTGCAACACTTATCTCTCTAAGGCCTTCAATTAACGAAAACACAAACTTCTCTTAGAATACCGGAGTATTATGACCATCTATACACACACACAAAAAACAAAATTAGCATAACTCACTATAACTCTATAGAAGCCTCAAAAATATAAAGAGAAATTAAAGAGGTTGAATTTGATATTTACGTTTGGAGAGAGAGAGAGTTTGCAGAAACTGTGATTTTATATTTCTTAACTTGAGAGAGGGGTAAGGTTGCTAGGGTTTTGAGGTCTTAACTTGAGAGAGGAGTAAGGTTGCTAGGGTTTTGAGGTGTTATAATATTTTTATTTTTATTTTTTATTTTTTAAATATTGCGCTGACGTGGAAAATTGTGGTTTTTTATTTTTTAAATATTATGCTGACGTGGAAAATTGTGGTGCCAACAGAGGTTTCGGTTTTATATATATATATAGATAATGGTAAAATATAGTTAATATTCTTGAGATTTTGGCTAATACCAGCCAGGTTTAAAACTGACCAATTTAAACCCTAAACCCAACTTAGTTCATAAATTGTTACTCATTTTTTTCATCTCTAATAGTGAGTAAAGACCTTGTTGGTCAGTTTTAAAATGTCTTGAACCTGACTAATATTAGCCCTAAAAATACAGTTAACATCTTGGAGGTTTGGATTAATGCCAACCAGGTATGATAAAAGACCATTAACATCCTCCTAATGCTCCGTTTGGGAGTTCATAAGGGAATGGAATGGAATTGAATGATCATAAGGGAATGGAAATGAATAGAATGGAATTCAATATATTTAAGTAAGGGAAATGAATGGAAAATAATGGAATGAAATGAAATTAAGTAACCTTGTTTGGATGTTTTAAAATAGAGGAATGGAAATGAATGAAAAATAAGTAATTTTGTTTGGGAGTAACATGAAGGGAATGTAATGAAATCATTTTATGACAATATTACTATTAGATCCCTATTTTAAAATAAAGGGTTGAATATATAAGGGTATTTTGAGAGTTTTAGTAAAAAAATCATTAAATCTAATTCTATTTCCTCCCATTCCTCCTAATTTCGAAGAGAATGAAAATTTGAGATTTTAAGGGAATAGAGAGGAATGAGTGTTCTCTTTTACTCATTCCATTTCCTCCCACTTAAACTCCTAAACAAGGGAATGAGATTTCCATTCCCTTCATTAAAACTCCCAAATAAGGGAAATGAAGAATATTTTAAAATTATTATTTTCATTCATTTCCTTTCCATTCCATTCCATTCTCTCATCCCAAATGAAGCCTAAGGATTAGACTAATATCAATCAGGTCCAAAACATTTCAAAACTAACAAACTCGGTCCCTAAACAAAACTTGATCTTTAAACTGTTATTCATTTTTTTCTTTTATCTCTAATGGTAATTAGGGACTAAGTTGGTCATTTTTAAAAAATTTTAAAATGTCTTGGACTAACTATTTAATTAGAGACCAAACTGGTCTGTTTTAAAATGTATTGAAATGATTCTTTTATATGATTATTTTATCCTAAACATAAAAAGTGGCACCCCATGAGAGAGACCTATATGAGAAAGATTTTAGGTCTCTTTTCATGAACTATGGGGGCTTCGAACAAGAGACCTTAGATTAAAAAGAGGGCACCTATGTTGCCAGACCAAACACCATCAGACCAAAACACCTACAGTGCCATAAATGAGAGCATGCTATTTTCTTTATGCTTATGACACGTCACGTTCTCTGTCCTCAGCGCGCGTCTCTCACTCTCTCGCTCCCTCTTTGTCTCTGGCTCTGTCTCTGTCTCAAACCCTAGAATCGCAGCCCCAAGTTCACAGGCTTAAACCCTAGCAGTACACGACGGTTTCAGAGGTATTTCCATTGCTACTTTCTCTATTTCACGTCTGGGTATCTGATAAATTTTCTTAATTTTCTTTGAGATTTTGTGAATCATGATCATGAATAAATGAACGGTTGTCATTAGCTCTGAGTTTTCTTGTCCAAGAAATGAAAAAAAAAAAAAAAAAAAGGATTAAAGAGGACTAGGAGTTAGATTGTGGTTCCTGAGTTTCATGCGGTTTTGAGAAATGAAAGCAATGCCCACCAGGTGTTTGATCAAATTCCCCAAAGGGTTTGTGTTACTTTAATGCTAAAATTTTTGGAATGCTCTCAAGCTGTGAAATGTGTTTGTTGGGGGTGCAAAGTATTTACTCTAAGAACATGTGTCATTGTCTAGAACTCTCATGTTTAAGCTAATTTTCATTGTAACTAATCTGCTTAGTGGACTTGGTACTCATTAGATGTCGGCACTAGATGTTTAAATGATGAACTTGCTTTTAAGTAAGCCAAATAATGCATTTGTAAGTTCGGTTGAGTGAAGGTTTTAGTTTTACTAGTGCATCAAACTATTGAAAAAAGGGATAGGTTTTTATATATATATATATATATATATATACTTTTGATGCAAGGTTTCATGACGCAATGAAGCGTTGGTGATTTTGAGAATTAGAAATGTAATGTAGCTATTTGGTCTACAATGAATTGTGTTGCAAATTATGTATACCAGAACCATGTTTAAAATGACATTTAACCACGCTCTTTCTATTTCTTGGAGAAATTTTAAAGGGTGAATTTCACTTTACATTCCTATGGTTTGGCTTGTTTTAAAGTAAAGTTACTTTACCCACCTGAGGTCACTTCCATTAGACTTACCTAACCCAACTAGTCCCTTTCTGTTAGAAAAACACTTTTAGGTTATGTGACATAATAGAAAACAGATCTAAGCCACTGTCCACAAATTCTTTCTCCAACCATCTTAGAAATCCAATCTCATGGCCCAAATCTCTTCCATTAAGGCAAGATTCAGCTTCTACTGATTGCGAGCAAAAGATATACTTTCTATACTGATCTCGTCTCTCATAGGTAAGATCGTGCTCTAGGGTTTGAAACTGTAAAGGAGAACTGTCCGGAAGCATTAGTAGTGCAGCTTCCAAGGGATTCTGGAGTGGAAATTAGAGAAGAAAGCATAGAAAATGGTCATGATAGTGTGAAGGGCAGTGCCTCCCAATCAAACCATGGAATTGTTGAAAGCCCCATGCCTGACAACACTGGATTAAAATCAGTATCACCCTGTCCTCTTTGTGGCTTGACGAGGAGTTTCTGGTCAAAGAATGATAAGGGACAGTGTTAACTGTTAAGTGAGTTAGTTTGGAGAAAATACATGTTGTGATACTCAAAAGAATGCAACTCCTGTAACAATAAATATGGGTAATCAAAACTTCACCTAGGTGTTTTTCTAATATCAAAAAGGCTGTTTACAAAGTAACATTGGAGATTTGAATGGAGTTGATAACTCAAGTTGAAAATTACTGCCAACTGTCATGTATGTGGGAGGAGCTCATTCAAACTTAACAGTGGTTAATGGGAGATTGAGCTAAGTATGGATGGAAATCCTGTTTTAAGACCAAAGGTTCATTAGTATCCCTCCTAGTGGCAGCGTCTAATTAGCTTCAGCCTTCAGTTAAGAGCATTACAACAAGATTTTGTAGTCTAACTTAAAGTGAAATGGTTTCTTTTCCTGATTATAGAGGAGAATTATTATTTAGAGTTCCTTGTATATTCATCTGCACTTTGCTGTATCGTAGTAGAGTAGAGCTTGAGGATATAGAAAGATTGAGCTTTGGAGATGTCTTTAAGGCAATTTCAGTTTGCTTCCAATTAATTGTGTCTGCAAAATTGCTTTGGAACTGTGTGGTCTCATCAACTAGGAATGGACATAACAAGTGAACAGTCTTTTGTGTGCAGCAATTCTTATGATGAACCATCAAAAAACCATTAGAGAACAGTCTTCTGTGTGCATTATACTTTTTTTTTCTTTGGGTCATGCATACGCAGCAGTTTCCTCTTTTCTTCTTGTCCTTATTTATTTATTTAAAATTCTGTCCGTCAATCCTTGGGTACCTACTGTACATTTTAAGTTACATTGCCTAAATAATAGTTTAGTCAGGTGATTTGAACTGGATGATGAGAAGAAGTTTCTTTTTAATTTCTTAAGATTGCGATGGTCTATTATGTGCATCAAACTTCCTTAATTTCACTTGGATACCTGGAATACCAAAAACTTGGGTCACGGGATGGGATTTATAAGTTACTGAGGGAAAGAATCTGTGGAGTGGCTAGATTCATTTTTCTATTATGTTTCATACCCTAAAAGTGTTTTTTTCTAATGGGCAAGATGGGTTACGGAAGTCTAACAGAGGTGATCTCGGGTGGGTAGAGTGACACTTTTTAAACCACGAGTAGGCAACTTTAAAACGGGACAAACCACAGGTTGGTAAAGTGCAATTAACCTATTTTTAAATTATGAGTGATTTTTTTTTCTTTCAACAAAATAAATTGAACATATATGATGAAAGATCAATTATATTATGCTTCAGGGTTTAATATTGGTAATCTATTTTTTTGGTTGGAGTTTGAGAAGTTATAGCATATTATTCATTTTCCTCCCCTCAAAGTGGATTGCAACCAAAAAAAAAAAAAAAAAAGGATAAAAAGAATTCACTTTACTATCTGAATCAGTTTAAGGTTTTTAGAATGCTTTTGCAACTACATATCGAACTTAATTTTCGTGTTAATTGTTCACCATCTGCATAGCTTTATCAAATACACCAGAAGACCACTGTTTCATTGTAAGCTTCTAACTGCTTTGAGCAGAACAATTCTTCAGATCAATATGTAAACATTTCTACTGGTGTCAGACAAACACAAAGGGTTCTGATATGGATTCTTTTGACGATATTCTTGGCGAACCAGCCGCCAACCGTGGTAAGTGATTATTTTGAAACTACCCAAAGTTGTTGTGTTTCATCTCTGTATTTGAATCAAGAAGTGATGGTTTAATATGAAGTTCTTGAATTTTGAGCAGCTCAGGCTGGTGCTAAGTTTAGACCAAAAGCTAAACCACGGCCTAGAAAAGAAACACCTGCCTCGGTTCATCCGACAATCAGTAGCAGTACAGAAGAAGACACTGCTATACTACCCATTACCAATGTGGGCACATTGGAATCCATTCAGCCTGCTGATGTGGATAATAAATTGAATAATGAATTTGGTTCATCTATAGCTAATTCAGCAGAAAATATCACAAAGAACAATGAGGGTTCATTTTCAGGAGTTCCAAACTTAGATGATACCACAAAATTGATATTAGTGAACCCTTCATCACAAGTTGTTGCAACCAGTGAGGATGTGGTCTCCATTGATGCGCTACCTAAGGAGGTTGCAGTGACTGATATCAATGGTGACTGGCACTTTAGCTTTAGGCAATCGGAAACTGAGGTAAAGATATATTTTTCTTTTAAATTGTATTTGCCATTGCTGCTAGTTGAATTGTAAGCTTTACTACTACGAAACTTTTGGTTTTAGGCAGACTCTGTGGGGTTGGATGTAGACCCTTCTGCTGACATATCTCCTGAGCCTGTTACACTTACCTCTGCTGGCTCAGATTTGAAAACATCTGTTCAGGCTCTTGATATTGCAGATGATAGACTGAGGGATCCATTTACCTTATCCTTCTCTACCCCTGAGATTGTTGGGACTAAGGTGCCAAGCAAAGAGTGTTCAATTTCCGATGATCTGCATTCAGAGGCTGCCATTTTGGATGGAAATGGCAAATTACATCCTAACAACAAGAAGTTGGCCGAAGAGGTAAGACATTTATCTTTCCTTGTATTGGTATATGGCATCTAGATGATCCATTAATTCAGAAAATCCTCTTGGTTTTAGGTTGATTCCTTGGGATTGGATTTGGACCCATTTGAAGATAATCTTCATGGTCATGTCACAAATAAATGTAAGTTATGCTTACAAACTGTTGTTGAGCTTGTATATGAAATTCTATTCCAGTATAAGTGGTTTAAGAAGTTTCTCTTTACTCTTGCTGTAGCTAGGGGTGGTGGCAAGTTTAAACCCAAGGCTAAAATCCGCCCCAGAAATGAAACCTCTACTTCACTCCCATCAGCTCCTTCAAATGCTACAGAGGAGAAACCTGTTACGCTAAGTTCCACAAGCTTAGAAACAGAACAATATGCTCAGCCTGTTGCAGAAATTAAATTGACAAATGAGGATGGTCTATCTGCGGTTACCTTAGAGATTGTGGGCACTAGGGAGCCATCAAAAGACAACGAATGTTCATTTCCTGACAAGAGAATGTCGGAATCAATCAAGTCTTCATCCCAACTTGTGATGGGAGAGGATGTTGGCAGTAGAGATGCGCTGCAGTCAGAGGTTGCAATGTGTGATAGCAACAGTGTTTGGCATTCTAGCATCGGAATGTTGTCATCAGAGGTAGAGACTTGAATTTCCCAAATCTGGTTTCTGCATATTGCTGATATATGATTCTAAGTTTCACTAATAAAAAGAAAATAATTTTGGCTATAGGTAGATTGCATGGGGTTTGAATTAGAGCCTTTTGGTGATAATGAAGGGGAAGGTTCTCTTTTTCATGCAGAAACATCTACTCTTCTTGCTTCCAATAATAAGGACATGGAGGAAAATTTTGGTATTCCTGCTTGTAGTTCTGTTGACTCTTCAGCACTCAGGGTTTGTGATGCTGCAGAGCCTCATACTTGCTCTGATCCTCATATGGCCCCAGACCCAGTAACCTGCAGGGAAGATGCTTTTTCTAACCAGTATGGAGATTTTCAGATTGAAAATGGAAGGTTGGAAGCAGAGGTGAAAATTTGTAACTTTGCAAGAAGTACCGTGTTTGTTTTATTTTGTTAAATTTATTTTTTAATATTGTGATTAATTAGTCAAATTGTCATTAGTTTCAGGAAGCTGGAACCTTTTCTGGCATGGAAACCCTAGATTTTATGTCTGAGGCCAACATTGCATCTGGTATGTATTAAATCAGTTGCATGCTTTATTCGTTCTTACTCTATTTTGTATTCTAAGTTATTTGTTCATTTCATTTTTAGGACGGCAAACTGGCAAGTTTCGACCCAAGCCCAAGATGAAAACTGGAAAAGAAAAACATAGCACTGCCATCTCTCACCCACAAGCTGAGTCTGTTTTGCATTTGCAAGGTCCTCAGTTGGTTACTTCTGAAACTGGGTACATGGCTTCAGTTCCTGCCTTCCCAGCTGACTGTGTACAGGATGACTCCATGAGGTTCGGTGAATTTATTCCCTCAGATCCAGCCTCTGTCATTATGATGAATGAAGAATTGAGAAACCTTGCAGAATCTTCTCACTCAGATGGCCCTATTTTGGGGGATATTCTGCATTCTGAGGATGTTCCTGAAATTCCTGTAGAAGTGGTAATTTCCATTATAACAGTTTGCCATGAATTATTCTTTGACAGATGATAAAATCTTTTGCATGTTAATTTGTTCTTAGCCTGTTTCTGTTCTAGAATGCTAAGATTGGAAAGGGGGAAGCTTCTACAGCATCAAATCTTCCTCAGAAACAGAAACAATCTGCTACAGCTGGTGAAGAGAATGATGGTGGCAAATCATCAAGGAAGCTGAGAAAGCGAGTAGCTTTTCAACTTACTGATGAGCAGGATGATGGGGCTAATGATGATTTTTCTGCTGAACCTCCCAGTAATTCTAGTATAGATGAAGATGAAGATGAAAACAACAATGATGAATATAAAGTGGAAAGTAAATCCCAGAAGAAAAGAGCTCCAAGAAAGTCAAAGAAACCTGAGGCTGAAAATGGAAAACCTGTACGAAAGCGTAAGAAGGCCAATGAAGCAGCAGATCAGTCAACTGAGAAACCTCCCAAAAAATTTTCTCATTCCACTCGTCGAAACAGAAGATGTGGTAAATGAAATTCCTGAGCCTCTTAGATTGTGAGATAAAATGCTTTTGCATGTACTTATTTTCATGATCAAGGTAGGATGTATTAACAGAACTATTGAATTACTCTATTTTTCTTTCTTAGTGGACAAAGCTTTGCTTGAAACCCCGGAGGATGAGATTGACCCTCAAAGGTTGCCTATAAAGGATCTTATTCTGCTTGCAGAGCATAAAGAGCGATTAGCGGTACATAGAACTCTAATTCTTGCAGCAATGTTGTTTGAAATACTTTTTTTTTTTTCATTTGTAACATTTCCTTTTCTCTATTTACTCTGTCTATGCTTCTATGCTAGATTCAAAATTGCTAATTTTCTTTTGCCGTTCCCCACCTGCCCACTGATGCAGAGCAAAGAGGCAGCAGCATTAAAAACACCCTCAACAAATTTAAGGTACCTGTATTTTTAAAATAGGATTTATTTTTGGTTTAGGTCTTTAGGTTGATAGCTTCCCTGAGTACACCTCTGGTGTAGTTGGTATGTTTTCTTTTTAATAAAATTGTTTTGTTACTTATCAAAAAAAAAAAAAAAAAAAAAAAGAGATCTTTAGGTTGATGGCGTCCTATTTTCTTTAAGTTGCCTGCAGTGTTTGTTTGCACTGCAATCAGTAGTCAAATTGCAAAGTTTTGCGAGTATCAGATGACATAATGTCTGTAGGCTGAAATGTACTTTTTGTCCCTAAGTTTGGTTCAAATTTGATATTGTTTCCAAATCTAAAATTTGTAGTTTTTCCTGTGAAAATTTAAAAGGTATTGATTTCATCCTTCCGTCTATCTACCATTAAAGGACTTGTATAAGTGTTTTTGTCTTTTTTATCTTATGTACATTCTGTCTTAAGCTTTCTCAGATTCTTGGAGGTTGAAAACTCAATTGCTAATTTTTTTTGTTTAAACCCACATGAAGCTACAATTATCATATAAAAGAATTTCTTGAATTTAACATAGAATTGTATTCTAGGGGCAGGATGTTGGGGGTCAGGTGGAATGAGGCTAGTTTTTGATGTAGTCGTGTGCCTTTTTAATGTTGTGACAGCAGAAGCTTTAATGCCAATTTTATTTGTGAAAAATACACAAAATAATAAAAGGAAAGCAACACAAGACACAAAAGTTAACTTGGTTTGGTAAACTCTATGCCTAAATCCACAGTCACTGTCATTTAAAAAATCCACTATCAATGATGAAGATTGCACCACACTCTCAAACTCTTACAAACATAAACTGACCTAAATCCCTAATACACTCAAAGGTGCTTTCACACTAACATGCAAGACAAAATAAACAAAGCTTTGTCTTCTAACTCTCTCCCTTCCCCCACCGCCCCACAACACCCCCCCCCCCCCCCCCCCCCCCACACACACACACACACACCCAAAAAAAGCTACCCCTCAGCACCAAACCTTTCCAATGCTATCTATATAAGGCTTTACATATTCCTTGGTGGATGAGAAACATAGTATTATTCCTGTACAAGGAATAAATTTTTCTTCCACACCAAGAAAACTCAAATATGTAATTAAGTCAAAACCAGGTCCAAAATATTTTCCTCATGGGCAAGACTTAACAGTATCTATTTTGACCAAAAAAAGTGTCATTGTATCAGAAATTATGTTTGTTGGCATTGAAAGTTGAGTGTGGCATTTGGTAATAATTATGTTTTACTATTCCTGGAGTCACTTGCTGTCCATTGATTTATTTTTTGTCACAATTCTTTTCTGTGCAGTTCTTCTAATTCATTTCATGAGGAAGACCCTTATAATGGAGAAGAGGCCTTTGCTTCAGAACAAGGCAGAGGTTCTGATGATGATGAACCAAATTATGAGGTTCCAATAAGTGACCGTCTGATTAATTACCAATCATACATGGACAAAACACCTAGAACAAGATGGTCAAAACAAGACACAGAATTGTTCTATGAGGTATATAACATCACATTAATTTTCTTGACACCACTTTCCATTGATAACCATTGATCATATGTGATTATGAGATATCACTGTTTTAGGTTTTTTGTCATTGTGAGTAAATAACTAGTCTGTTTCAATGAATGGGACTGCCAAACTGAAATTAATTTGGTTCAGAACTTTTCTTATAAATTAGTTGGGTAGGTGCAACAAACAAGTAGCATTCACAAATCCAAATGAATTGGCCAAATTGTTATCACTTTAGTGAAATTTCTGAACACGTGCTCTCCAGTGATTAAAAGCCATAATGGAGGAGGATGGAGTTATGTTCAACATGGCGTAGGGTGTTTAGGATTAGTTAGGTTTGAGATCCTCTAAGTGGCTCTTTAGTTTATGGAGAATCTTGAAGATTTACCAAATTAACAGCTTCAGCATTATCAAGCAAGTATTCATCCGTGTTGGTGAATTCTGGAAAGTTGCCAAATGAATAGAACTTGTCAAGCAAGCAGTTGTTTCCTTACTGGGCCTTCAGCATTGTTATGTGTGGGTTTGTCAGGAGATGACAGTTTTGGTAATTTCTGAATAGATGTACAAGTGTTTTACATTTTTGCATATTGCTCTGTATTGCTTATGCCTCTATAGTGACGTTAGAATAAGGTTTCTTAGGACTTTGTATTATCTCTGTGATATTTGCTGTAGTCTTTCTTTCTTTTTTCCTTTTTGAGAGAGAGAGAGAGAGAGAGACTGGTAAGTTACTCCATCTCGATAGATCACATCCCTTGAAAACTGATTGTTATCACATCCATGAGCTCCATTATTGAGCTCGTGCTCTCATGGAGCTAGCTTTACTGAACCATTGCCAGCACTGTGGTTTCCAGAAATCAACGATACTTGAGAGATAGGAATTTATTGACCATGATATGGCAGCTGAATTTTTCTTTGTACAAATTTGGCTTCATTAACATAGAATATCAAAAAGAACTTAATTGAGGAAGGAATGGGATTGAGATTATTCATTTGGCACTCTTTTTCTATAATTCTTGACTAGTCCTTGTAAGTTGACTCATAAGCTTTACTATAATTCCTATATACACTGAACAGTATTGTTGCAATCCCAAGGCCAGCATTAGCAGGAGCCACATTGCATTATGTCCCTGAAGGCTACCTTGAACTGTTTCTTGTTTAGCCATAGATTATCAATCTTGAGGAGCATTCTGTTTACCAAGAAACCTTAAATAGTTTCAGCTATGGTGTAAAAATCACATGTCCTCTAAATGCTGCTTTTAAGAATATCTTTTGATATTTGTGTTCACTATTAGTTGAAGTCCCAAACCAACCCTATAATTGCACTTACATTAGAATTAACTGGGTGCCAGAACCTCATTATGTCATATAACATGACCAACATTTCCTTCCTCTCTCTCTCTCTCTCTCTCTCTCTCTCTCTTTCTTTTCATGATTTAAGTGCATCTTATTTTCTTTTAGTACTTTCTTAAGTGAGTCTAACAGGTTAAATTGATTTTTGGTTCTCTTGATCTGTCAGTTTGACCTTTCATTTGGCAGTTTAAATCATTTTTATACCAAGTAGAAGCAGCTGCACATGGAATTTTCTGCATGTAGCCATGTACTGCAGTGTAAACACCTTCAATGTTGTATAGAGGATGAACTATTTGTTTAAAAAAAAAAAAACAAATGCAAGTTGAAAAGCTTAAAACTTGAATAATGTCAGAGAGTCGTAGGGATGGGACAGTAAGGTGTATGTAATTTTATCAACTCCGTTTGGGACAATTTTAGTAAATTCCAGCCCCGGTCTTTTGATAGTTATATAACAATTTAAGTAATCTCTGTTTTAATATATGCTATAGGCTGTACGTCAGTTTGGGACAGATTTTTTCTATGATACAACAACTTTTTCCCGGCCGAACACGTCATCAAGTAAAGTTGAAATTTAAGAAGGAAGAGCGTCAATATCCATTTCGGCTTTCGGAAGCGTTGGCCAGTCGTTCTAAAGGTGAAGTCCTTCATTTCTTTTTATTCTCTCTCTCTCTCTCTCACACACACACACACACATTAATTTTTACTAAAGGATAATTGTAGACTTTGTAATAGTCTTAGCATGATTGGAGTTGGTTATTTCATGCTGTCTTGTATATGACCATGCGGGGAACTCAGCTTATCCATTTTCATTTTATACTAAAGGGAGATATTTATGGTTTTTATTAGAAGCTTCACCAAGCAAATTAGCTTGGATTCATTGCTTGGAAACGTGTGATAACAGTATAATTTTTCTCATGCAGATCATTCCCATTTCCAATTGGTGATTGAGCGGCTACAACAAGCTTCTCAGGCTGAGCAGCACTCTAACAGAGAGGACTCAGTTGGCGTGACAGGGGAGGAGGATGTGGAGGGATTGGAAACTGAAACTAATGTAAGCATTTTGGTAATCTTTTCTTCTATCTTCTGCTAAGATACAAATGCTCTTTGTGACAGACCTGGTGCTAATGCACTGTTTAGATATCTGAAGTTTAAATATGAAATGGTCATACTTATTTGTTAGTTCTGGTCATGGTTAATGCTTTTATAGCAAAATGTTATCGTTCTTTGGTTATGCCATGCCCGCAACTCCTGATGCTACTCGGCACCCTTATGTACAATAATGATATCCTTTGATGTGTCTGCAGGAGGCAGCAAAACCTGAGGAGGATGAGGAAGTAGTTATTAAAGACCAGGAAGTAGATTTTGCAGAAGTTCATAGTCCCTGTGAAGTCCTTATGCAAGTGATGATGGCCCTGATGACTGGATATAATTGATTATTAGTCATAAAAGACTATCTATTGGCTTTATTGAAAAGGATAGGAAATGCTAAAATGTTTCTATTGCTTATCGCAATGTAATCGGCCTATTATCTACTTGTTCTTGTGCAGGCTCATTTTTGATCTCGTTACATTTTGTTTTTTCAAAAAAATAAAAAATAAAAAATAAAAGGAAAGGAAAAGAAAAAGAAATAGAGAAAAATATATGTACTAGAATATAAGATGTAATTCTTGTGCTCATTAAATAGAATTCTGATTTATTTATGTCGAAGAATATATTCTAATACAATTATCATCCGCAGCATTTCAATATCTATTTGCAATTTGTATGTAAGGTTGTTAGTTATTGGATTTATCCAATAATTTAAATATGTTGGTGTTGACTGCACATAATTATGGATAATTGATTAGTGTTGACCTTGTTGGCAGTTTGAATTTTGCATAGAATTCTCTCAGAATAATTTAGACAAGGTGAAGCTATGTTTAATTGGTATATTGTCTAACTTTCATCATGCAAGTTGGCATTTAAATTTATTTATTTCATTCCTTTTCATAATGTCATATTGATAGTTAATTTGGTACTAAATTATGTATAAATAATGTCTGGATTCAAGTCTTGTGAAAATGAAATAAAGAAAAAAAAAAAGGGGGGGGGGGGGGGAGAGGAATTTTAGTGCCTTCAATCAAAGAAGAAATCACCAGAAAAAAGCCAGAAAGTCACAGAGTATCTCTCAATTGAGAATTTGTTTGGATACTACTTATTGCTGAAAATTAAAAACGCTGTAACAAAATAATTTTTAAATGTGTGAATAGTGCTGTGAGACTCGGTTTTAAAGTTCGTTTTGCATTTTTTTCGTATTTGCGGGTTTTGTGAACAGTGCACAGGACCCAGCCAAAAAAATGCAGATACACGGTTTGCTGTTATCCAAACCTAGCCTGAATGTGTTTGTCCAAATTGGCAAGCAATTGTGATCATTTCTGGGACCAATTTGTTTGTTTGTTTTGTTATTTGCATGTAAGTGCTTATTGTTTAAGACAACTTTATATTCTGGGTGTTAATAGGGTTCTTGGAATTTCAACACAAAACAAACTAAGAAAGAAACTTTCTTGTGATTTTTTTTCTTTTTTTCTTTTCTAATTAACAGTCTGCAAAAGTCAATATTATATTCCATCTTGGAATTATTGCATTTTTTGCCAAATGGAAACTCTTTTTTTTTTTTTTCCTTTTTTTGAGGGAAACTTTAGTTGATTCTTTAAATAAAAATTAAAAATGGCAACTTTGGTTCTTTTACTTTTTTTTGAGGAACACTTTGGTTCTTTAACTAGCTGGCCTTTCTCTCCCTAGCTATACCAGCTGGGGCATGCTTTGCAGATTCTTTTTGACTACGTTTGTTTTTTTTAAGAATCTTTGACTACATATTATTTTTTGCAAAAGAATCCAAAAACTAGAAGATGATTAAAAGCTTTGGAGATGACTTTATCGTTTAGTGATATAAATCCTTGTGCCCCTCTTTGTTACCTAGTATTTGCTTTGCTGGTACACAAAATTTGGCGTGCTTCATTTTATGAAGATGCTGGCTAGTGATGACCTATTATGTTTTTGTTTCCTTTCTTTTAATAAATAAAAAAAAACAGTGTTTGTTTCCTTGTCGATGGCTTGCTTGTACGGTATCTTTAATGTTCTGGCCTTTTGGGGTTGTGACACCAACCGACAGTATATGTGACCCTAGTACTAGCTCTTGAAAGTAACAAAAAGAAATGTTATAAAAATAATAATAAAAAGTAACAAAAAGAAGAAAATTGAAAGGGTACAGTTTTACCTTGTATTTATAACCATTGTTAATAAAGTATTTTTATAAAGTTTTGATATATAATTTTTATGGAAAATGTAAAAAAAATTGTCAAAAATAATAGTAATTGTTTTTTTCTTTTTCTATAAAAAGTTTCTAAAAATATATCTTAAAAAAACAACCTTAGTGTCTGTTTAGTTGGGAAGATAGAAAAGTGAGAAGATAGAAAATAGAGAAGGGATGGAAAAATGAGAGGATAGAAGAGATTCTAATTTCTTTCATTCGTGTTTGGTTGGGAGTGTAAAAGTGAAAAGATGGAAAAACGA
The DNA here is from genome assembly GCF_932294415.1 of Quercus robur. Classification (NCBI taxonomy): domain Eukaryota; kingdom Viridiplantae; phylum Streptophyta; class Magnoliopsida; order Fagales; family Fagaceae; genus Quercus; species Quercus robur. The sequence continues at coordinate 46,023,343 of NC_065544.1, read as the reverse complement.
GTTTGTATGAATTTACTCATATACGATTGTTAAAAAATAATGCTCATTTAAAACAAAAAAATGGCAAATAACCTAAAAAAAATCATCCAAATTTATTTTAAAAAAAAAAAACCATGCCTAGAAAAAAGAAGTAAAAAAAAAAAAAAATCAATTCTAGTTAAACCACCAAAAAAACGAAAAGAAAAGAGAGAGAGCAAGTCCAGAAAAGCAAAAAATAAAAATAAAATGGCAAACAGCACAACACATCCGACACGTAAAAGGGGAGGGGATAGTTCAATCATTGACTACAACTATTCCTTTTTCCTTTATTATTTTCTCTTCCAAATTGGAGAGATATAATTTTGGTAGGCCAGGAGAGAAAACACTTGAGTCTTACCAATTTTTCATCATTTCCTTCTCTCCAACTAAATATTCATAAAATCAGTTTTCTTTCCTTTATTTTCTATCTTCTCTATTTCACTCCAACCAAACAGACCCTTAAGGTATCCGTTAATTTTTCCCAAAAATGAATTATTATATAACATGATTGAATCTACCAATGGATTTGACATGGATATTGTCTTATATGAACGGATTTGACATAAACATTGTCTTATGTGATCTTGTCACAATTTAACAAGAAAAATCATACTAAAGAAATTTAAGAAAATTTTGGAGTTTCTATTCAATTTGTTGTGAGTTGCCAACGAATATGACAAAGTTACTATTGCTTGTTCAAAATGATTTTAAAAAGTAATAAAAAAACTAAGTTATCACACCATGTGGCAAATTTTAATTAGATTTGATATAGACATTGTCATATGTAACCCTATCACAATATACATGTAACCCCATCACCATCTAATGACAAAAGATTAAAAAAATGTTTGAAAATTGTGAAGTTATTACCCAATTTGATTGTGAGTTACCAATGCATATGACAATGTTAGTATAATATGTGCCCTATAGCTATCTATCTATTCTATTTTTTTAAAGAAAAATAGGCTACCATTTATGCGATCTTTTTTAGAATTTGACATAAACACTATATTATATTATATCCTATCACAATGTAGTGTAAAACAATTTGTATAATTATTGTTTAATGTAACTGAGTTACTAACCAACCTATCATATATCATTATCATGCCCCAAAAATAGAGTTATCAAAGAGAATTTTTTATTATTTTTATCCAAAAAATCGTACCAAATAATTACTTTTTGGAATGAATTTACTCATATACTCTTGTTAAAAAATGATGTCCATTTAAAATTTTAAAAAAGGCAAATAACCTAAAAAAATTATATCCAAATTTATTTAAAAAAGAAAAAAGAAAAATCATGCCTAGAAAAAAGAAGTAAAAATAAATAAAAATTCACTTCTAGTCAAACCACACAAAAAAAAAAAAAAAAACAAAAAACAAAAAAACAAAACAAAACAAAAAGAAAGGAAGGAGAGAGAGAGAGAGTCCAGGAAAGCAAAAAAAAAAAAAAAAAAAGGCAAACAACACAACACATCCAACACGTAAAAGGGGAGGGGATAGTTCTATCATTGACTACAACTATTCCTCTCTCCTTTATTATTTTCTCCCAAAAATGGAGAGATACAATTTTGGTGAGGTAGGAGAGAAAACATTTGGATCTCACCAATTTTTCATCATCTTCTTTTCTCCAACCAAACATTCTTAAAATCGGTTTTCTCTCTTTTATTTTCTATCTTCTCTATTTTACTCTAACCAAATAGACCATTAGGGTATCCATTAATTTTTCTTAAAAATGAATTATTATATAACATGACTGAATCTACCAATGGATTTGACATAGACATTGTCTTATGTGAACGGATTTGGCATAGACATTGTCTTATGTGATCTTGTCACAATTTAACAAGAAAATTCATACTAAAAAAATTTAAGAAAATTTTGGAGTTACTATTCAATTTGTTGTGAGTTGCCAACAAATATGACAAAGTTACTACTGCTTGTTCAAAATGATTAAAAATTAAAAAAGAAAAAAAGAAAAAGACTAAGTTATCACACTATGTGGCAAATTTTAATTGGATTTGATATAGTCATTGTCATACGTAACCCTATCACAATATACATGTAACCCCATCACCATCTAATGACAAAAGATTAAAAAAAAAATTGAAATTTGTGAAGTTGTTACCCAATTTGATTGTGAGTTACCAATGCATACGACAAAGTTAGTATAATATGTGCCCTATAGCTATCTATCTATTCTATTTTTTAAAGAAAACTAGTTTTTTTAAAAGAAAACTACGTTATGTGATCTTTTTTAGAATTTGATATAAACACTATATTTTATATTAGAGTTGAGTTCAATCTACACCTGGTGTAACTCTAAGTAATATTACACCAATCAATATTTTTTAATTCGATGTAAATTTGACAAATCAACTGTTGGATTACATTATCTTTGTATATTTTCCATGCTTGCAAAATTTCAAGATGATCAAAAAATAATAGTCATGTCATCTATCAATTGTATAAATTCGAGTTTTTGTAGTTTAAAATAATGCATAAAATATGAGTTTATGGATTAAATAGTAAATAATATCCGATTTGTATAAAAATTGGCATGCATGTTTAGAATATATAGAACGTGTAATCCAACGGTGGAATTTTCAAAATATAAATTCAGTAACAAGTTATTGGGTGATGTAACATTACTTAGAGTTACACCCGGTGTAATTTGAACTCAACCCTTTATATTATGTCCTATCACAATATAGTGTAAAAAAAATTTGTATAATTATTGTTTAATGTAACTGAGTTACTAACTAACCTGTCATATATCATTATCATGGCCCAAAAATAAAGTTATCAAAGAATTTTTTTATTATTTAGAAAAAAAATCATACCAAAGAATTATTCTTAGATGAAATATAGCATTCAACAGTTTACAAGGAGACAATACTAACTGTAAGGGCATATTTTGCTTCCCCAAGCCCAAAAATGAAAAGGACAAAGGCCCAAAGAGCCAAAAACAATAAATTTGTAGAGAGTTGGCTAGAAACAGGACTTCTATGAGTTGAACAACAATCACAGTAGGTTAAATGATACAAGTGAATAAGAATAAATGGTTTTAGGCAAGGAAAATCCTTCTCGGCAAAGTTTGAGGAAAGCGGTTCTTATATATTTCTTTTGGACTTAAGGACAACTACAGTTCTTGAGTGTACAGTGTTTTTTCTTTCTACTGATCCCCCCTCCCCCCCCCCCCCCCCCCTTTGTAATGGGGGTTTTCTTCTTTATATTTCCCTTCTTTCCTTCATCTTAGCCCTCCACGTGTAGATCAAATGGCTAGTTTTGATTCTTATCCCATCAGCCCCTTTCTGAAATCTTCATGGGTAGCTGTAAGGCTAAATGTTACTATTCAGGTATCACATCCACATTAATGTGACCAGAGAGTAAACTGCAAAATATTCAATGTGGTGGCAGCAGCTTTCTTCTAGATATTTCCCAACTTTCCTTTATCTTATTCCCTTTTAATGTTTATCCTTATCGGTATGATCGTCTGGTGCATTGTTCTTAATAAAAGGTTGGATCCTTGACCTCTGCTCTGCCTAGCCGAGGAGGTATTTCTCCTCTGATTATAATCCCAACCCCTCATCACTAGACCCTTTCCATGGAACGTTGACTTATACACCCCCACTAGCGCTCACCTGTCCTCGGACGTTTTCATGTCCTCGGATTTGGCCTATGACCCAATACTCATTTCTGGGCCCTTTATCCCTATACTAACATTAAGCCCTTTTTTCTAATGAGAACATTTAGCCCATTTATCCTATGTTAAACTGTAGTACTTGTGTAAGAAGAGTCAAATATAAACAAAAGTTGAAATAATAATAATAATAATAATAATGAGGGAAAGAAAAGGTGGAAGAGTGAGAAATAATTCAGAAAAAGAAAGAGGTCAACTGTTGGAATCAAAAAGAAAATAAACTGGCCCTATGTGGGGTGCCAAGAAAAGCTCTTTGCAACTTTTGCCCCTTTTTTTCCGCCAATAATCAAGCTTGTATTTTAACAAAATTTCTTCCCCAAAATATATATTAACAAGTGCTTCTCATATGAATATTTAAAAAAAAAAAAAAAATTTGGAGGGTTTTTTTGGCCTTAATAGTCTGTCCAATCACAAGGAAAAGAGTCAACATTTCGACCTATTACAGGGAAAGAAAAAAAAAAAAAAAAAAAAAAAGATGCTGAGACAGTTCATGCAATAAAGAATAATATTTTGATTCTTAATTGAACAAATAAGTATTGAATATTAATGCAACAATAAAACCACGGTCCAAGCAAACCGAAATATATTAGAGCTAATACTATGCTAGTTGCCAAGAATCTTGTATTACAACTAACTGATACATTCTATTGTATTCATTGGAAACTTTCAGAGCTCAAATTCCTCAACCCGTAAGCGTAATAATCGAATTATAAAAAATTAAAAAAGAAAAAGAAAAAAGCATGTCACTTTAATAGTGATTGATAAATAATAATTGGTAGTTCAGACTTGAGAATTTCTTCTTCCAAGTTCCTACAATTAATGACATATTTATATTTCTTAATACTTTGACTCTGATTTTCAAAATTAAACAAAAAATAAAAATAGCTTGAAAAAGGTAAAAATTATCATGATAGTTTTTTTTTTACCCTCTAATACTATTACTCATAAAAAAAATAAAGAGACCAAGTAGCCACCAACAATTTTCTAAAATAAAGTCGTTAACAAAAAATTATTTGGAAAATTGATACTACTATATTGTTTTCCCTCAAAACGTGTTACTTTCTATATATTTATGAGAGAATAAAATTTTTGAAAATGATTTGATAAACACACTTTTCAACTGTCAATTCTTAAAAGAATAATGCTAGAAATACAAATTATTTTATAAATTTTTTTACAAACTGTTGATGTGGTGAGTAATTAATAGTAAATGAAAAAGTGATATTCATTGACAATTTTCTAAAATAAAGTTACTGACAAAAAATTATTTGGAAAATTGATACTACTATATTGTTTTCCCTCAAAATGTGTTACTTTCTATATATTTATGAGAGAATAAATTTTTTGAAAATGTCTTGATAAACACATTTTTCATCTATCAATTCTTAAAACAATAAAGCTAGAGATACAAATTATTTTATAAATTTTTTTACAAACTGTTGATGTGGTAAGTGATTATTAGTAAATGAAAAAGTGGCATTAATGGTAGGTCTAGATGAAAACCAATAAGATGTTGGTCACATCAAACTTCTTAAAATAAATTGTTAATGAGTAAGTTAAGGTGTATTTAATATTCTTTTATTTTAGATAATTAAAAAATAAAAGGTCACACTGCATTCAAATATCTATAAATAAAAAATAAAATAAAAATACAAAACTATCTTGATCCTACGGCCAATTGTTACAAATTGTATTTTTTTAGGGATGCTACATATAAAACAGGAGTTTTCTCATTTGTGGGGAAGGAAATTAAGGAATGAAATAACTATAAAGGAATTAATATGAATGATCATTCCATTTTTATTTTCTATTGAGTACTCTGGTATTCTTCTTAAAAAGGGGAAGAGCATATAGTTAGCTGTATATAGACTTTGTTCCTATTTTGAGAAAACATATTATATCGATTTTTTTCCTATTTTGTGTAAACATAATAAAAGGTGAATAGTATAACAATGAATTATATAATTCTCACATTTTTATTTATTCTTTTAGAAAAATTCTATAAAAAATAAAAATACAATAGATTCGTCTTATCTCGTTTCCTTTACATTATAATCTATCTATTATGTTTTATTCCAATTTTGTACGAATCCCAAAACATAATGTTAAGGAATAGTATTAAATAGGTTAAACCAAAATAATATAATGCACTTTCTAAAAATAAATAAATAAATAAAATAATGCGCATTAAGAAAAGAGTTGGATACTCTTTGACAAAGTCAAATTCATTACTATCTGCTTGAGTGATTTTTAGTTGGCCTAATTGGGCATCTTTTTAAGCACAAGCTACCTGGGATTTAGGGGAAAAATAGTTCAAGATATGAGCTTAGTAACTTATTGTAATCATCTTCTTTTTTTTTTTTGATAAAATCTTTTATTAAAGGAAAGATAAATTTATTGGTATTTTGACCAAACTAGTTAGCAACTTGTACAATGCATGAGAAAGTTCAATAAAATTTGTTATCTTAAAAAAAATTCTCTATTTTATTATATATATAAATTTGAATTTTGATAATTATTAATAGACGGTGCCGGTGGAAGATTGAACTCTATATATCTTTTTGGACAATAAGAGACTTTAGCAATTGAATTAGTTGTAGCTCACTTTATTTTGACTGTATTTTTTTTAGAGAGTTTCAATGTATAACGTCCACTCATGATGATAGCTTTTTATTATCAAACAAAGACATTAATTAGTTTTGGTGTAGGCGAGGATTGAACCCCAGATCTCTTATTCAACTATTAGAGACTTTACTAGTTGAACTAACTAGAACCCACTATTTTGATGTATTTGTATATGAAATATTAAATAAATTTGTTAGTATAAAAAATAAAATATGATAATTGTGATAGCTATTAATATGTATTTATTAATATATAATATGGTAATTACTAATATAATGTATTTATTATGATTGTATTTATATATTGAATTATATATTCTATTAATTGAAGATATTATAATGTGGCAAGATTCTAATTGAGGGTCTAAGTATAGAATAAAATTTAAACTAAATTAATATATGTATTAGAATATTGATCTATTGCTAGCTGGGGTTAGGAGATTTGAATCCTAAACATCTACATTGCAAACACTAAGAGATGCCAATTAGTTTAACAACAAAATTGTTGACTATATATTAGAATATTGATATATAAAATTGTGAAGTTTCAAAAGATTATATGATAATTAAGCTAATATAGAATCAAATAAGGTAGCTCATCTTATAGCTCAATACACTATTAATCTTACTAAATGTCATTACTGGATAAAGGAATTCCCTTCTTTCCTTGAGTCCCACTTAACTGATGATGTATTTGATTTGATTAGTAAACCAATTTGCTTATACTCTAAAAGAAAAAAAGAAAAAAAAAACCTTATATTGCAAAATATTACGTAGTTAATCAAAATTAAACATTTTCAAGTTTATATATATATTATAGAAAGAATAAATTATAAAGTCATTTTCATAAAATGAAGAAAAAAAAAAAGTTAACGGAAGCTCTAAAAACATTAGTTTAACATATATTTTTAGAAATTTTTTATGGGAAAAGAAAAATTAATGTTTTTTATTATAAATTTTTATATTTTTCATAAAAATTATATCAAAACTTCTTTAAAATAATTTATTAACAAATACTTTAAAAGTACTTACCATAAAAACAAATAGTCTTTAATTAAAAAAAAGAAAAAGAAATAAAGGTTCTCCTTGGAAGTTTGTTAACCAAGATGTACGTGGACAAAAACAACAAGGCTTTAAATGCATAAAGAATAAATTGATTCTAATACACGTTACCCATTGAGTCATTGACAATACCATGTTACCATCAGTGACCAAATCATTACTTAATCACATACGTAGACTGATAGACCAAACAAAACTGGAAAACCCCCCCCCCCTAACCCTAAGGAAAAGACACTCTCACACTCAAATCCAAACACCACTCATACTCATTCAATGCCAGTTTGTTACACCTACCACCCGCAGATTCCTCGTTCAATGCACCCTATCCTCCCTCCTTTTGCCACGTGTTTATCTAAATTTTTAGAAAAAAGCTAGTACTCCAACTTATTATTCAACTTGTCACGCGATGATTCGCTAATAGTAGAGAAATTTTTTTTGGGTCGATGTAGATCCACTTAGTTCTATCAGATGGCCCTCTTTACCTTTTAACAAATAAAATATTATTATTTATGCAAGAAAAATATTACATTCACAATATTTTTACAATATTTTCATAACAAATTACAGGTAGTGGTCAGTTATTATAGATTCAAATTTGAACCTAACACTAAGATTAATTTTTTACCTCAACAATAACAATCAGTAACAACCTGCCACTTAAAATTTATTGTAAAAATATTGTGAAAATGTTGTGAACATATCATTTCTTTTTATGCAAATGTGATATTATTTAGAAAATTTTATTTTGAGAAATGATATGTCCACAATATTTTTGACAACAAATTCTAAGTAGCAGGTTGTTATTAGTTGTTATTATTGGGGGCAAAAAAATAATCATAGTGTTAGGTTCAAATTTAAGCTAATAACAATTAACCATCTAATTTGTTATAAAAATATCGTGGATATAACATTTCTCTTTTATTTTTTATTCTTTTTACTTATTAAAAAACTCACATATATATTTACATAAATATTATTTTATTTGTTAGAAAAGACCGCATCAATAGTCCTCTCAATTTAAATAATGATAACGTTGTGATAAAAGCCATACAATAAATTGTGTACTCTCTTCCCAAAACTCATTCTTCCACTGTTTTACTGTGAGTAATTAAATTTATTACCATAAAGAGAAAAAAATGCAAAAAAGGAAAAACACATAGAGATTGATGTTAAATTCTACTTCTGATTCTTCTCGAATATTGTGACTCGTTACATTGCTCTTAATAAGATCAGTTACAACCCAAAAAAAAAAAAATATAAATAGAAAAAGAAAATTCTCTTCTTTCACTGAAACACCGCATTTATCACCGTCGGATCTTTTTCGTGATTCGTTACACTTTATTTGTACAATTTGCAGTGCTACTCATTCTCTCCTCTCTTCTCTATCTTTCTCTCGGATTCGGATTCGTGTTTTTTTCGAAGCTCCGTTTTCATTTTCGGATCGGAATGCGGTGTTCCTCTTAGGTTTTCGCCACCGAAATCCAGCTTTGGTTCTGCATTGTTCATCGGAGCTTCTTTGCTTGACATGTCGGGCCCACTCGATCGCTTCGCTAGGCCTTGTGAGTGATTATTTCCTGTATTTTGTTTTTATGGTTTTTAGGGTTTCGCTTTGTTAGATTCTGTTTGGTTCCTGAGAAAAAAAGTAAAGGAAAGAAAGAAATTTGACTAAGAGTTCTGTTTTTTTTTTTTTTTTCGTTTTTGGTTTTGTTGAGTTAAAAAGAGTGGTATGTTTGGTAATGTTTTCTTTGGAACCAAACGCAATTGTATCAAAGAAATTGATTTTGTGTGTAAGTATTAATTTATTGGAGTTCTTGTTTATGAGAATGTATCTTACTAAAGAGAAAGATTTGGGTTTTAGATTTTAGTTTAAATGACTTTAATAAACTATGAAAAATTAGATTTTTATTTTTTGGGTTGATGAAATTGATGGATGGATTTAAGAGATTTTAATATGTAGAGTTGAAATGATTAGGTGTATGGAAGATGTTATTTGAAAATTTGGAGTGAAATTCTCAATGTTAAATTGATATTGACCAATTCATACTACTTCTTCAGACCTCTTGGTTGTAAATCCTCAAATCCTAATGCAATCTTTGTGTTTGGGTTTATTAAATGGTACTTTGTGTGGTGTGCCTTAATGGCTGTGTGATTATGCATAATTATATGAAGTTGATTCCCCATTATTTTTCAAAAATCATAAAAATTTAATGGTGGGATGATGCATAATATTTTTGATAATTAAATAGTTACAACAATGGGGTAGGGGGATTTTAACCTTGGACGTCTCTGGTGGAAACATCACGAGGTGCCAATTGAGCAACAAATGCATAATTATATGAAGTTTATTCCCTTTGATTTTTAAACTCTTATAGTTGTTTTGGGTATATGATTTTATACAGGTTTATATGATTTTAAGAATGTAGCTTCTTTGGATACCTTTAACCTATCCTAGTTTGGTTATATTGGTTGTTTGTGGTTTAACATTTTTGTGCTTTTCCTTCGTGCTAGGCTTTGAAGGGTCCTCTGGTAGTGATGAGAGAAGAGACGAGAGAAGAGAAAGGAAATCTGATTTTGAAAACTCTGAGGATGAAAGGAGGACCAGAATGGGGTCTCTGAAAAAGAAAGCGCTCAATGCATCTACCAAATTTAAACACTCTCTCAAGAAGAAGAGCAGTAGAAGAAAAAGTGATGGCCGAGTCAGCTCTGTTTCCATTGAGGATGTTAGGGATGTTGAGGAGCTACAGGCCGTTGATGGATTTCGACAATCACTCGTAATGGATGAATTGCTACCGGAAAAACATGATGATTACCATATGATGTTGAGGTGTGCTATCTCTAATCTTTTTATAGTTTATACTTTCATATGCATACAAATGCTTATGGTACTGAGATCTAGCTCACCTCCTCCCCCATAAGAAAGGGGTAGAGGGAAAGGTTATGGGTTTAAAATCCACTGGCTGCTTGTGTAAACTTACTAATAGAAAAAATGCATACAAGTTCTTCTAGATGTTTGTTAGGTGTTGTTTGCTTGGCAGGAATGTTGATTCAAGAGAATGAAAGATTCTTGTGAGTTTAAACTCTGGGCTGTTTTAATTCCTGAGAAATTACAATTGAATGTTTGGTTGGTCCTTAGAATTTAGTTTTAGAATTCCTGAGAGTTTACCTATCCAAAAAAAAAAAAAAAAATCCTGAGAGTTTAATGTAGGTTGTTTTGCTAACTTGAATTTCATTGAAAAGAAATAACTTGGATTTTATTCTATTCCTGAAAATGGGAAACATGATACGTTTAATACAAATATTCAAATCCATCAATAATGAGGAAAAAAATTATTCAGAAAAGCAGTATAATAAAGAAGCATGCTGACATATATAACACTGAGGGGTATACATAGATAATTTAGTCTACTGCAAGTGTAAACTTTGAATTCCTGTGCAAATGCTTTTATCTACAAAGGTCATCTAGTTATCTTCTTCCTAAACTATTTTTATACCCATGTTTTGTTCATGCTTGATCTAAATGAATTTATTAAGTATTGATTTTATTAACTTTTAGTCTTTCTATATAATTACCTTTCAAATATACATGCAAAGCAACATGAGAGCAGGAGGGGCCATGTTTCCCTTCCCTAAAAATTTTTTGAAATTTTTTTAGTTCATGTGAATGTGTATGAGGGTGCACAAGATCTATTGCGTGGAAGTGCCTACTGGTGATAAACTGAAACTTGGTGTGCTGATGCACAAATGATTTGGTATCTTAATAAAGTCTAATTTTTTTTTTCTAAAAAAAAATCTATGATTTATCACCCAATATCAGATTGGTTGAACAACAGATCGTGTGCTATACTTTTGCTCTGTTTTTTGCCCCCCAATAAAAAAACACACAGAGGCTTACTGTGAATTTTTTTGCATGTTTACAAACTCCTGCTCAAGTTTCAAGTTGTGAGAGACTCTAATTACTTGGTTTTAGGAGAGGCTTTAGAATCCCATGTGTTGTAGGATTTGAGGTTGCCCAAGATTTTTTTGATTCCCACTATTTTAGTCAACTGAACAGATTTGTCTCTAAAACTTTCTAGAATTCTAAAATCTCGCCCCAAAATCTTGTCAACCGAACAGACTCGTAGTGACTTTGTGAAATGTATTCTTTCTCATTCTTTATTAGGGACATTCTAACATGTGTCTCCTTTCATATCCCATGCTTTTCTTTTAATATTGGTTGAGGTTGTTGCAGTTTTTTATTTTCTGTTAAGTTTATGACTTTCTTCTCCTTCTTTTGAAAAGATGTAAGTAGCAACATTCTCAAGGATTATATTACTCTCAGGTTTTTGAAAGCTAGGAAGTTTGATATCGAAAAAGCAAAGCATATGTGGGCTGATATGCTTCAGTGGAGGAGGGAATTTGACGCTGACACTATTATGGAGGTAACTGTGTGCATTTGGATAGGCTTATTTTCTTATCTGCTTAAAGTGAGGTAGAAATATGATAATAGGGTTGGTAAAAACTAAGCAAATCATATGCTCTATAATAAAAGTTAAGTCCTAGAAACACTTATCAAAGAAAAAAAAGTTAAGTTGTAGAAACTGTGACAGCGCCAAGTGGTTACACCCTCCTTACACAAAGTGGCTAGCCTTATTAAAGACTTAGGTAATTAGTTAATCACATAATTCCCCAATAATTGCAGTAATTTCAAATTAAAACCCTAAATTCTAAAAAGTTTTAATTAAAACCATTAGCTTTTTAATCTTTTCAATTGATGCCTTTAATGAGTTACTATTAACAAATAATTGTAGAAATTTACATAAGCTGTGACTAAAACTTATCAACAGAAAAAAAAAAAATCCTTCCATTTGAAATTATCAGACCTTTAGTCATTTAATTAAATTATTTTACAATCTATAGTAATATTTGTTTTTTAATAAAAACTTAGTCTTAATGTGACGTCATTTTGTAACTCAAATTAATTTCTGTTATTGTATTTTTACTATCTATTTTATTAATTAATTTCGATTATTTTATTATAAATAATTTTTTTAGTTTACAAATGATTCTTTGATTAAGCCATGCATTGCACATACATAATACTAGTAAGCTATAGAAAATAAGCCAATCTGAACCAACACTGTGTTGTCTTTTTCCTGGATCTGTAGTGCCTATTAGTTATATTTTCACATATTTACCATATTGTTGTTTTCATCAGGATTTCGAGTTCAAAGAGTTGCATGAAGTTTTAAAATATTATCCTCATGGTCATCATGGTGTGGACAAGGAAGGAAGACCTGTTTATATTGAAAGACTGGGAAAGGTTGATCCTAACAAACTTATGCAAGTTACAACCATGGATCGGTATGTAAAATATCATGTGCGGGAGTTTGAGAAAAGCTTTGCCATAAAGTTTCCAGCTTGTACCATTGCTGCAAAGAGGCACATAGATTCAAGCACTACAATCTTAGATGTTCAAGGCGTGGTATGTGGCGCCTGTAAATAACCATTGCTGATTGCAGAGTTGATGTTTTGGTTAGAATTTGAAGGAGTACCTAATTATTTTTTATTTCTTCTTTATAATATTATCATTTCAGGGCTTTAAGAACTTTACAAAATCTGCACGGGATCTCATCATGCGGTTGCAGAAGATTGATGGTGACAATTATCCAGAGGCATGCAGTTTCCATTCTTTCAATATGCTCTTATGATTCCTTCTTTAATGATTTATATTAACCATGTGAGCAAAAATAAAGTCTAATGTCAATTTTTGTTTTTGGTATTCTCTCGACTGTGCAGACTCTTTGTCAGATGTTTATCATCAATGCTGGCCCTGGATTTAGGCTACTATGGAATACTGTCAAGACTTTCCTAGATCCGAAAACAACTTCCAAGATTCATGTATGCTTCATATTCCCCTTCCCACATGTTTTTAGGATTGTGTTTTAAGTTTTAACACTTCAGGGCCATTGACTTTTTGTGTCATTTATTTATCAGTAAATTTGTCTCTCTTTTTTTGTTGTTGGAATTATTTAGGTTCTTGGAAACAAATACCAGAGCAAATTGCTTGAGATAATTGATGCCAGGTAGTTTGGGTTTGATACCTTTGTAATATATGAATATTTTCTGTAAGCTTTATTTTTAATGGTTGTGATGTTTACTTGTACTTCTTATAGAAGTGAAATAATATGTTTCAGAACTTATGCAAATCTTTGCAATTATGCAGTGAGTTGCCAGAATTTCTGGGTGGTACCTGTACCTGTGCAGATCAGGGAGGTTGCCTCCGGTCTGACAAGGGGCCATGGAAAAACCCTGAAATTTTAAAGGTTATGTTTTACCCTCAGAGTTTCTATTTAGATTTTTTGCTTTCAAATGGGCTATTTAGTAATCCACTTGTGCTTCATTATGTAATAGAGAAACCATTGGTTGGTTGTATTGTTTGTTGCAGATGGTTCTTAATGGTGAAGCACGGCGTGCCAGGCAGGTTGTGAAAGTTTTAAACAGCGAGGGGAAGGTTGTTGCTTATGCTAAGCCGCAGTACCCAATGGTAAGACCTTCTCGATTCACCAGTTTTTATGGATGGAGCTATATTGCAATTATTTTGGATCTTACTAAGAATTGTCACATTTTTGTCATCTGTCGCTATCTTGAAGCAGTTAAAAGGAAGTGATACATCCACAGCTGAATCAGGATCTGAAGCTGAAGACATCACTTCCCCAAAAGCAAATAGGAGTTATTCACACCTTCGATTGACTCCCGTTCGTGAAGAAGTAGGTTTCTGACCATTTAGTCTGTGATTTTTATAACAGAATCAATGTTTTTCATTGATGGGTTAGGGTGTGTTGATGATACTTGTTTAGCTTGAGGTAGAATGAACAGTTCGATCTTGGGAGAGTTTCCTATAAAATTCTGATTTTGAATTCACAAATTGGTCAATTTGGAAATGGTTACATAGCATTATTGATTCCTTCCTCTATGTCTTTGGGAACCTTGCCCCTTATACTTAACAGAGTAACTAATTGATATTGCTTGTTTGTAATGTACAAGACCATGATCTCATAGAATTTTTCTATGCTATCTTAAAATATTGAAATTTGGTCATGATTTGTGGAATTTGCTTAGTCTTCTAATGTACTTTCATGGATATGCAGGCTAAGGTGGTTGGAAAGGCAAGCTATGCAAGTAGCTTCCCAGGGTATGATGAATATGTTCCAATGGTTGACAAGGCTGTCGATGCTAGTTGGAAGAAGCAAGTGTCCCTCCAGACACCTTGTGTACCTGTTGCTTCCAAAGGTTAGAAATTACCTGGGTGTACTGCTCGTTTACCACATTTAACTGTCAATCTCATTAAAATGGTGAAGCTAGTCTGTTATGGTACATGTTTTTAAACTGACTTCCTGGATTTGAAGTGGCCTTTAAATATGTCAAGTGCATCTGATACTTGTTATGCTACTTTTCTGGCATTGTTGTTTTCGTAAAAGCAGAGAACCCTTTTTGTCCAGTAAAATACTAGGATAAAATCCAAATCATGCCCCTTAAGTTAAAAGTGGAATATCATTAGCGTCTCTAAAGTTTCATGTTTGTCAATTTGTCCTTTTGTCATCAAATTGATCTTTTTATCACCTCCCTTAAAAAGTTAACATTAACAACTTCGAAAAAAGTAGTTGTTTTGGCCATGTCTCCACCACTCATCTCTTTGCAGCTGACTAACAAGCTCCTGCCTGGAATTCCTCTCCCTTTCACTTGTAGATGTTGCTGCTGAAGCCTTCATTAGGCCATAGAAATTACTTGTCAACATCATGATTGACAAGCCTTTGTCAAACCTGATGGTTCACTATTCCTTTATCCCAGATCAGCAACTCTTAAGTGTGATTATGCTTGGATTAATTTGGGTGGCCAAATGATGGTTTGGAAGGTTTATGGTGGTGGCATGGCTTGGTTTTGGGTGGAATTAGAGGAGGTTGGTATTTTGGTGCAGCCGTGCAGGGTAATTGGGGTTTGGTTGGGCACAGTAGTGAAGCTGTAGTTAGTGTTTTGAGTTTAAAAATTATTTTTTTTATGTAAAATAAAACTTATTAGTGTTTTGGTATGTATAATATTCCTTTATATATATATAACAGTAACTTTTTAAATGGTAGTGGATGAAGGATCAACTTGACAATAAAAGTATACTTTATTGTATTTAAAATATTTAAAAAAAAATATATATTTAATGGTAGTTTTTTAAATGGTAGAGGACGGAAGGATCAACTTGGCAAATAAAAGCAAACTTTAAGAACTATTTTGACTAAAAATGAACTTTATAGACGAAAATGACTTAAAGGTTGTAATTTGGATTTTAGACAAAATACTAAAACAATCTTTGTAATGTGGCATAAATACATTGATCTTTGCTTGCCTGTACTTGACTCAACTTTTTTGTCCTGGGTCTGACATTCATATAGTTACATCTGGTGTGAAACTTGATAACATTGTTCAATCTTGTTTCTTTTCCTATGGAGTGCATAATATTTTAAACATATATACTTAAGAAGTTTAATTTTCCTTTGCAGGGACTCTTCCCCCATCTGACAACCAAAAGCCACCTGAAGGGATTCGTGGTCATATTTTTGTGGCTGTTATGACCTTCTTCATGACCTTTTTCACTGTCTTCCGTTCAGTGGCTGGTCGTGTGACAAATAAACTTCCTGAAACACTACCTAATTGTGAACAAAATACTCCTGATGCAACAGACAAAGAGGAGTTTCACCCCACTTCACCAACTCCATCTTACACAGAGGCAGAGCTCCTGTCTTCTGTGCTGAACAAGCTTGGTGAGCTTGAAGAGAAGGTCACCATGCTCCAATCAAAGCCATCTGAGATGCCCTATGAGAAAGAGGAATTGCTTAATGCTGCTGTCTGTCGTGTGGATGCCCTAGAAGCAGAGCTAATTGCAACTAAACAGGTAAAATTGTGGAATTTCTGAAGTTTATTGTTTTTCCGGCAGAAGCATTTAAGTGTCACTGTAGTGTTTTTAAAAAAAGGTTGTACCCAGTGCACCAGTCAATAATTATAATGTGTAGCAGTGGGGGTTTAGATACTCTAAAGTCACTGGATCATCCAGTGCACATGGCAGCCGGCCACTACAGATGGGGCTTACATTTCAAAGGTTGGCACAACATGGAATAGATGGCTTCTGTGTGCGTTGGAGACATCCAATGATCAGAAGGGATCTCAGCATTGATGCATACCTTCATAACTTCAAGAAGCCTTTTTTTAATTGGTATTACACAGGCACCCAGTTGGTTTTGTACCCATGGCCTCATACTCCACCTTGTTCGTACAAGGAGAGGAGCTGCCATTGGGCTATTTCAAGAAGCTTGTGGTGTAAACACTGGACTGCATCTTCATTTCTTATTGTAGCACATGCAACTTATGTTTGCTTCATCATCAAGCTGATAATATTGTCTCACAGAACTGGATTTATTGCCAGCTTGGTTTTTTTTGTGTCTCAATGAAGTTTTTAATTAGTCAAAGCTCCCCCCCCCCCCCCCCCCCCCCCCACTTTTTTTTCACTGCTATAATCATAATGAGTTTCTATTTTGTCTAGTTTGGATGCAAGGTATTTTTTTATTATTTGTTTTAGCTAAAAGATAATTGGCTGTTATGTAATTCTCTTTTCACTCTCCATTTTGTGTCGTGCTATTTGATGTACATGCACAATATCTTGGTCTTTACTTGCAGCGGTGTTGTCTCACCATGCAAGCATTACCTGTCTTTCTTTTGGGACTTGTTTTAAACATGACAGCACCAGCATCCTCTACATATTTACTAGATCAAATTTTCCAAAGATGCATGTATTGATTTTTGGCTTTCTTCTGAGCAGGCTCTCTATAATGCTTTAATGAGACAAGAAGAATTACTTGCTTACATAGACAGACAAGAGGAAGAAAAGTTGCGGGTAGGTTGATGTGTTGATTTTAACTGTTACATGTATGTAGTTAACCTCTTTTTTTATTAATGAGATTTGTGGCTGATATTTCCTCTCCTTTTTTCTTTTTCTTTTTTTTTTTTAAATTTTATTGCATGTCAATCAGAAAAAGAAGTTTTTTTGCTGGTGAGATGTTTTGCTGATGGAGATACTGCAGAAGATTTGTTTGATCATGCGATGTAAACAATCTTAAAAAGTGTGATTTTCTGTCCATGTCTATTGAGAAACAGACATTGTAAAGAAACGTTAAGGCGGTAGATGTTCTGAAACTATCACTGCTGTTTGATTTTATAATTTTAAGCCTTCATATAATGTTTGGAAAGAGCAGACTTCAGACCCATCTGGTTTTCATATCTATTAAAGCTAGTTTGATACTATTGCGAGTTTGTGTTGCTCGAGCCTTGAGACTAATGGGAGGGCGTTTAAACCCACTTAGTGTCTCGCCGAGTTCCCAATATAATATGGCCACAAGTGTTCAAAATACAGGATGGAAATAGCCTTTTTATTTTTTCCATGGTAGGGATTTAGACTTGTAATATATAATGTGAATCATAAAATGAACTTGCTGATAAGAATCTGCTTAAGCTAGCTCAAGCATAACAAAAACAAAACCTGTGATAAAACTAATTATTAGGTTATGATATTAACTATAAGCACTTGTGACAGGTCTAGCACCTAAATTGTATCATGAATTGGCAGGGGAAAATACACGATTGTGTTAATCAGAAAAGCTGTATAGGTATTATACATACATGGAGTTTAATCCTCCAATTCATTTGAGAAAATGAAGACTTTAAACGAATAACTTCACCTTCTAGCCTAAGAACCAAAGTACATCTCTGACCGCCAAGCTTGTGCAGTAGCTCTTTTCCCCTACCTTTTCTTTTGGCAAAAGAAAAGACACTTTAATAAAAACTGCAAAATTCATGAAGATTTACGTAAAACTAACACAAGTATTAATCATTCAAAATATACACAAGTGTGAATGTACCACACACTGTTAATAAACAAAGCCATTTAGTTAATAATTGGACAAAGCAAACACAAAACATCAAATGAATGCAGCAAACAGCATCCCTGGGACTCAAAATCAACATCGCCGCCAACTTAGAAAATAATAAGTATTTATTTGGAGCAGTGTTCGTTATCCAGCTCCTGTATCACCTCACCAGTGGAATAGGCTCTGCAATCACAGTCCAAAAAACTACATTTTTAATATGCTTAGTACTACTAGCTACATCTTTTAAAGAATGAAAAAACATACACTACATCTTTTAATATGCTTAGTACTACTAGCTAACATCTAAAGATTTAGTAACATACCAGTTTCTTCTTCTTCTTCTTCTTCTCCTTCTCAAGGTAATCTACGAGCTCCTGCTGTCGAACAAGAGAATCCTCGAGTGCCTTCACCAAAGAAAAATCATACTTAGTACTGCACATTTGGTTATCTAAATTAAGATTAAAATTTAACCACGTGATTATTAATATTGGCCAATGCATTTCCTTGTGGAGCGTCTAAGGCCACATGATTGAATCTGATTAGGAAACCCGAGTTACAGTATCTAAGGAACTATATTGAAGTTTTACGCTTTAGTAATAGATCCAACATCTAATTTTCTAAGAAATTAAGGCAATACCTTCTTGGTTGAGGATAGCTCTTGCTCCAGGGCATCAACACGGCTTAGTGCAGCATTCAGCATTGCCTCCTTCTCAGCTGGCATGACTGCTGGCTTGTTGCTGAGAACATTCACCTTCTCTTCCAATTCGGCCATGCGCTTTATCACTGTCATGTAGTCTGTGGTGGAGATGGCAGGTGATGGCAACTGATGGCCTTTAATCACTGTGTCATCGTAGTAGACAGAGCTGTTATAGACGGCAGCTTCAGCGACTTTCTTTGGCATGTTCTTTGTCAAGCGGCCAATAGTGACAATGCCCATAACAAAGGCCATGATCCCGGCAATAATATGATTGGTTATTCCTTTGGGGTCCTTCGAAGCACCTTGCACCGGGTAACAATCTGTGGATATGGAAAATGGAGGAATGTTTTTACTATAAATCTTGACCGCAAGGAAATTTTTCAATAGACACTGATTTGGTAAACTGAAAATCCTTCTACATTCCGAAAAATTAGTATAATTTATAGTAAAATATAAAATCTTAAAGGTGGTGTGCTCGGTCTTTGGTATCACAATTCCATAAAGAGCCTATGTTAAAATTTTATAACATGTTAACAAGTGACAAGTGTTGCTTAGGTAGCAGTATATAATGCATAAGGTTGGATATTGATGCAGTGACCCCCTAAGAATCTTTTCAGAAACAAACTACAAGCTGGAATTATTTTCAGAAAGCCTTTAAGCATTTTATATCTATCTATCTATCTATCCAACGGTAAATTATAAGTATTATATCAGCAAAATGTGTACCTTTAGTAACAGAGAATTTAGCAATTTGTACTTGTTTTGACCAAGCTGCATCCACAGTCTTGTCAACCATTGGAACAAAGCTGTTATAGGGATTATGGTACTTTTTGGTGATGGGAAACTGCAGCATGCAAAAAGAATATTAATGAACTGATGGAGCAAACACAACAATCTATGGACAAATTGCAAGAGGTTATGGCAGAGATCAGAAATAGGAATTAGAATGTGTGCCTTCAGTTTCTGTGAACAATCTATACATGAATTAATATTAAGATGCTTTGAAGAAGCAAGACAACAAAGATAGCACAGAATTCTTATTAATTCGTTGAAAAGTCTCAAAAACTTGAAAATTATGCATATTCAACTAAAAATATAATGATCCTACAAGGTTTACTAGCACTCCTAACCTTGGATGAAATAATGCTGAAGTATGTTAGAGTTGATCAACTTGATTTGGTTAGTTAGCTTCATCATGCTAGGAAGGAGATGGTTTTGGATGACCAGAATGTGATGGAAGTCGAGAAAACTTACTGCTTCAGGAACAGAAGAGAGTTTTGGTTCTTCTGCATAATCCCTTGGAACATCACCTGATTCTGAGCTGAAAGAATCATACCGCTTCATTGCATTGGTAAAAAAAAAAAAATGTTAGGGAATTCAAAATTTGTATAAAGAAATTGACCAGACAATTAATGTTAACACTGAGAAGATCAACCTGCAAAAGTTGAAAGACAAACTTCACTCACTACCTTTGGGCATGCATTCCCATCTTCAGAGATTGTCTTCTCCTCAATGCCAGTCAGTATTTTCCTTGGGCATTTGGCCTCACCATTTTGAACCATCTGGCTTATCAAAATAACATATTCCATCATTTATTTTTTATGTTATACATTGCAGAGAAAAAAAAATGTAACTAAATGAAAATAGAGTAAGTAGTAGCAAATTACCTTGAATATTTCTTGATCATTCCATGGGCCCTTATCAGAACGCAGGCAACCACCCTTGTCTGCACAAGTACAAGTACCACCGAAAAAGTCTGGAAGTTCACTGGCTCAAATCCAGAAAAAAAAGTTGTAAATGTGGTTTAATAGAAAACTTTAATATAAAATTATTCCATAGAAGTATATTATTAGATGTTGTTGTCAAGGTAGCTAAAAAAGAAGGGTCCTGTTATTGAGGAGACTGTAATTGCAAATCTTAAATATGTCACATGTACTAGACAATCTAGTCTAAATAAGTTGGTGATTTTTTTTTTAAAGATGAGAGACCAAAATAGACAAAATATAGATTGTTTGTGAACTTGATTAAGAAAGACTTACCTGGCATCAATTATTTCAAGCAACTTGCTCTGGTATTTGTTGCCCAGGACCTGGTAAGTAAATCATGTATCTGTTTAGCATCATTACATGATCAAAATCAGTGCTATTTTGAGATAAATGATAAATTCTTACATGAATTTTTGCAGCAGTCTTGGGATCAAGGAATGATTTGACAGTATTCCATAAGATCCTAAATCCAGAACCAGCATTGATGATGAACATGCGGTTCAGGCTCTGCAATAAACAGAAGACTTTGTTAACATAATTGAAAATCAAACACCATCATTCAGGCTAAGGTTGCAAACCAATAAGCTCGAGGCACATGAACTTGTAGAGTTGAAATGCGAACCTCTGGGTAATTGTCACCATCAATCTTCTGAAGGCGCAGAAGAAGTTCCCTTGCTGATTTGCTTAAATGTTTAAGCCCCTGAGGAGACAATCATGTAGGAATTTAGAACACAAATATTCCAAAAGTAATTAATTGGTTTGTATTTAAGTTCAATGCAACTTTTATAAATGAGTTTACACCATTCTATGTTTGATGTTTAATTATTGCTCGGTTGACCAAATATGAAGCAGAAAAAGCTTACATACCACTCCTTGCACATCCAAAATAGTTGTGCTCTGGTCAATGTGCTTCTTTGCTGCAATGGAACATGCTGGCAACTTAACAGCAAAGGTCCTCTCAAACTCCCGTACATGATACTTGAGATAGCGGTCCATTGTTGTGACTTGCATCAGCTTGGTGGAATCAACTTGACCGAGTCTTTCAATGTAAACAGGTCTTCCTTCCTTATCAACTCCATGATGTCCTTGTGGGTAGTACTTTAAGACTTCATCGATTTCCTTGAACTCGAAGTCCTTAACCAAGAAACCAAAGGGAAAAGATTCAGACACATACATTGTAGTCAAATAAGAAAGAGATCTCCACCAAATGCTGGGTTTAAATATTAGAAAATACTTATAGAATACCTCCATGATTGTGTCTGCTTCATACTCCTTCCTCCACTGAAGCATATCAGTCCACATTTGCTTTGTTTTCTCAATGTCAAATTTCCTAGCCCTTAAAAATCTGCACCATCATGATTCATATAAACAACTTGGTTGGTTTTGTATATTCTTGGGGTCTCTATAACTAAATGGCTACAAATGCAATCTTAGATCTATAGTAGTGAACACAGAACAGGAACTGACCTTAGCATCATATGATGATCATCATGTTTTGAGGGTAGTAGTTCTTCCAAGATAAGTGCTTGGCGGAATGCATCCACTGCCTGCAACTCTTCTGCATCAATGTGATCCTCAATAGCAACGGACATGACTTTACTGTTTCTCCGACCCCGTTTCTTCAAGGAATGCCTAAACTTGGAGGAGGCACTGATTGCCTTCTTCTTGAGAGATCCAAGTCTTGTCTTCCTCTCATCCTCAGAGTTTTCATGGTCAGATTTTTCAAGACCTATAAATGCATTTTGTTTAATGTTTAGAAACACAAGTGCAAGGTGATAAAAAAAAAGACAGGCAGAAAGATCTTTTTCCTCTTGCTACTATGCATTTCATAACATAAAATTTGACATATACGAGCTCCTTATGAATCTAGCAAGCTCAACCAAAAAGGCTCTATCTAAATGGCCAAAAAGAATTACAAAGCTCAACACCTTTTCGAGATTTTAGAGTTTTTATCTTTCTACTTAGACTGGCTGAAATTTTAGTTTTAAATGTTTTTCTGATGAATGGGATAAAATGAAAGAAAGAAGAAATCTGTTGGCTTTGGATTTCCACTAACCAGACTATAATTAATAGCTTTTGTGAACCACTAAGGTATCTATGTTCAAATGACATAAAACTGTCAACAAATTCATTTTGGCTCATATTAGACATTTTGATATTTTAAAGCTTTGTAAGAAAAAAAAGGATCAAATAAAAAAGAAAGCCACATTAGACTTGGTTAAGAGGAATATTCTGGTCTTTCATTTCTCAAATCTTTCTATTCCTTCTTCTTCATTTTTTTTTTTTTTTTTTTTTTTTTTCTTGTTTGACTTTTCTAGGAAACCAATTGATGATCAAGAACCTCAAAAATCATTCCTATTGGTTTCATACAGAGAACATAATCAATGAATTATTTAGAAACATCAAAACCTATGAAGATTTCCTACAATCTATTGAAACCAAAAAGATATCATAACAAGATTCAAGAAGATGACATTGCAGAAAAAACAATTAATTGCGAGAGACTTGCCTGCTTTAAAAGGTCTATCAAGAGGTCCAGACATTGTACCTGCTTTAAACGGTCGATCAAGAGGTCCAGACATTGTGTCACACATTTTTCTAGATATTCAAAGTAAGCTCAACAAAAGGGCAGGGGAATCAAGCACTCATATATAACAAAGACGCCCAGACTATTGCCCTCACCGAATATGTCTACACCTTTATAAAACCAAACACAAAAAGTCAGAAAATTTACCACATTAAAAGCGAACAACAGAATCAATATGAAAAAGGTTGGCAAAAGTAAATGTATATGCATATGTTTTGCTATCATATCTGCTAGAAGCTGAAAAGGGTGGAGAGAAATAAAAAAGAAGTAAAAGAATCAAATCATGATGAAAAAAAAAAAACGAGATAAACATATAAACGGCCAAAGAAAATGTATATGCATATGATATGCTATCATACATGCAAAAAGCTTTAAAGGGTAGAGATCAAAAGGTTCAAGAATCAAAAACCTGATGAAAAAAAAATACGTGAAGAAGATGAAGAAGAGAAATGGGGTAGGAGAGAAAAACCTTTTTTTTTGGCAAGAATGTAGTAAAGCAGGTTGAAGAAAAGGAGAGAGAGAGAGAAGTGTATATATGACCCGGATTATTCTCTTGAAATCGCGGCAGAAAAGGGACGGCTAAAATGGACAGCCAGGATGATATGACAGAATTAGAAAAGTGAAAGATTTTGTTCCATGACATGCCATTGACAAGGTCTCTGTAGGGGCATGAAGCTTTTGTATTGTTTGTTTTTGTTGGTGTTGGTGTTGAACTGTTGATGGTGTTGGTGTTGCTAATAAGGAACAGAAACTGAGAAAGAGTTGGCGAAATGCAAGCCACTCCGTTCAAACTCTTACTATTCCTAACAGACTTACCTAACACCTCCGACCCATTTCCCGGAAAATTTTATCTGTAAGTTTTATCTGTGAAACTTTTTTTTTTTTTTTTCTTTTTTGAGAGACAATTACAACATTATGCTAATTCCACCGCTTGAACCATTTTTCCTTAAATTTTTCTTTTAATAATTTTTTTATAGATATAATTGCCTTTTTTTTTTTTGTGTGTGTGTGGATGAATGGATTAATTGCATATTTGGTACTCAACCTTTTAAGTCCTATTTTATTAAATTGTCACTTTGTCCTTTTTATATATATATTGTGATAGTCTGTCTCTTAAAAATTGTTATGAAAATATTGCGATATACTAATATACCATTACTCTTATATATTTTCAAATTGTTTTAAAAATCTACTATCATCATCTAATAAATGAAAAATGCTAACATGTTAATTAAAATTTATTCACCGTCATGGATTTCATGGCGAAATAATCTTTGATTTTATGAATTTTATTTGTTATACGTTCATATGGTAAGGAATTTTTTTAGAAACATTTTACAGTATAAGGATGATTTCGAAACCCAAAAAAATCACATTTTTAGAACCGAACATGCAATTTAACAATTTTTATAGTAATATAGTGTAGTTTAGTTTCATCTGATTCAGTCTTGGATTTGATAATTTAAAATTTTTAATAATGGTTTTGCTGGGATTACAGCTATAGGTAGATGGTGGTAGCTAGTTGGTATGTTTGTGAACCATATATTACATATACTTTGGATAGTTTATTTATATTAAGTAGGAGAAAGTCAATTTTGCTAACGTCGTGGCACCCCACTAAATTTTGCAACCTGGGTTCTAAGTTTTCTAACTCTCTTGCCAGCTTGCATGGAAAAATTATGTCATATTAAATAATATATATAACAATAAAAAATTGGATCAAATTCAATAATATAGTTGCAACATCTTTTAATTTGTATATATTCTTATTTGCCTTCATTTTCTCCCTCTAAGCACTAGTTTTTATCTTCCAATGTGCTCTCATTTGTTCGTGGTCGAGATCATGGAACCCGTATAACTCAATAATAACATGTTGGTTTCTTTTCTCTAGAGCATGATATTGAATCTTATTTTATCAAAATATTAGCTTTGAGCCCAGTATTTTTATAACACAATAACCAATATAAAACGGGATAGAGAAGAGTAGAGGCTGTGGATTTCACTACTATACCATCAATCACAAAACAAATAAAACAACATCAAGTGCCATTTTAGTATATGCTTTAATCAAAATTTGATAATAAAATTGCACACGATCTCCTTTTTTATTGATAATATGCACTTATACAGTCCCTATCAAGTACACTTCTTGTTAACATAATTATTAAATTGATCATTTCTTAATGTTTTAGGTTTTTAAAATCAAGTGGTAATTTATCATGGTAGAGTTTTGTGGTCTTGAATTTGAATTTTATTTTTACTCTACCTCTTAAGTGTTAAGACTTAGGAGTTCTATAACAACCACATAATTTGACAATTTGTTGAGATGATCAATTGTGAGTGATAGACAATTACTTTTACATGAACTCCTTATTTTTTCTACGTCACTCATAATCGATCATATCACAATTGTGGCAAAAAATTGTGTCCCTAGGCTTTATCTTATCACAAATTCAAATGAGTTTTTGGGTTCAACATTACTATCTATTGGGGTTTTGTTAGGTTAAGGATTATTCTAAATTTAGTTCATTAAGCATAAACGTATTAAATATGAAGTACTATTTGGGTTCATACTAGATCGTTCATTGGATTACCGAGAAGCTTGTAACGTGAGAGTCCATCATTAGCCTTCATATTAAATTTCTGAGACGCCATTGGCTTTTCCTTAACAAATATACAGTTGACTTAAAAAAATTAAAAATGATACAGTTCATGTTTTTGTACACCAAAGGTCCAAAGTACATTTCGTTTAGCTGTCTGTAAAATTAAAGACTATTTCTGTTACACTGGCGGCTCCACGTTAGAGCCAGGGTGGTCACAAGACCATCTGACTTGGAAAAAAAATCATTATTATATATAAAATTTAAAAATTTTATAATTTTTTTCCCTTAAAAAAATTGTGTGACCACCTTAAATTTTTTTAAGTTCAATATAATTAAACTTTGGACAAAGTTTAGTAACAAATTAACTTGGTTGTAGACTAAGACTACAACTCTACTCGATATTTTTTTTAATGAATACAAATTTTGACAAATCAACAATTAGATTACATTTTTTTTCTTCTCTTATCCTCCATACTTGCAAAACTTTAAGAAGACCAAAGATCAATAGCTTATGTCATTAATCAAATGTTTAAATTTTGGGTTTTTGTAGTTTAAAATTATACGCAAAAAATAAGTTTATGGATCAAATAGTAAATAACATTTGATTGACAAGAAATTTGACATGCATTTTAAGAACTTAAAGAACATACAATTCAAATATTAGGTTTTCAAAATATGTAGCTATGTTAATTTGTTTAGTAAAAGTTGTAGTAGTCTTAAGCTACAACAAATTTTGTCCTCAAACTTTGTTCCTCTTAACAATATATTGAGCCCTTACAAACAAAAAGAAAAATCCAAGAAAAATTTTGTTTAACTAAAATTTTGAAAGAGATGTAGTTTGTAGCATTGATAATAAGATTATCATGCAACGATTTTAAAATAATAAAAATTCGTAGAAGAAAATTGTAAGACTATTCATGCATTTGGTTTTTTTTTTTTTTTTTGGGTCAATATATGAATTTATTTTTTTATTAGATTTTGTTTAATTTAAGTTTTTCATGACCATTTTGGAAAAAAATTCCTAGAAACCGCCACGGTTTTGTTAGCCATTTTGTTTGTATGTAAGTAAAACCATCTAAATGACTAAGTCCCAAAATTCTCGAACAACTTGAAACTTTCATATCAATTTAATATCTTTTCATTTTAAGTTTAGTAGATCTAGGGACAAGCCACAATGAATGGTTCATTCAGAATCTAACATTGTGTTGTAACATTTTTTAAGCTTCAATTCTAACAATCTCGTAGATTTTAGTTAATTCAAATGATACAATTTCTTATTATCGAATAAGTTATATGAGATTTAAATTTTGTGCTTAAAAAAAAAGATTTCAATTTTGCCTACAACAAAAAAAAAAAAAAAAAAAAATGGTATTTTAGCTTGATAATTAAGAACAAAAATTCATAAGAAATTTTTTATATAATATATATATATATATATATATATATATATATATATATATATATATAAAGAAGGATATATTAATTGTAAGCTTAAAAATGTCGATTTACTTTGAGATGGGGTTTATTTACTTATTAAGTGTGTTTTGCTCCAAATTAAAACGCCAGCTTTTATTACTATTCAACTTATTTTTATTACTATTCATGGGTTTCACTGCACTTTTTGATACTATTCATGGATTTCACTGTACTATTTTAGCTAACTTTTATCTTTATTTACAGTACTTTTAGCAAAAAGTTTTAGTTTCAGCAAAATAAGCGGATCCCAAATAGACTCTAAAAAGAATAAAAAATTAGTATTATATAAAGGCTACTGTAGGGGCACAATTTAATAACCAAGTTCTTGCTGTCACAAGCCTTGGTCCAAAAAGCCCAACACAATAAATTCTTGTAGAGTATGGGCTAAAGAACTCGGTTTAAGCAAGTTTAAAAGGGTTGTTGCATGGGTTAAGGGAATACACGAACAAGAACAAATGCTATTGTGTTGAAAAGTCACTCGGAATGATAGAGCTAAAAACTTGGTTAATAGATACAGATCAATGCAGTAAGATTTCTCTACAGTATTCTCTCATTTTTTCTCGTCTCTTTCTCTTGGGGGACTTTTACATATTATATAGGCCATTTTTAATCATCTGGGCTCATTTGTTGATCATCTAAACCCCCACTTAAGCACCTGTCCCATCAGACACCCCTCTCAGTTCTTTGTGAGTTGCGGTAGCCAAGGTAGCACTGTTCAGGGGTCTTCTTCTCATTAATGCGGCCAGGAGAGTAGTTGTAATGCATTTAATGTGGTGGTGGCAGCCTTTGCTGAGATATTTCGGGTTTCCTTCCTTTTTACGTATTTGGAAGATGGACTATAGTGGCTTGGATGTACCTTTGCTCCGGATTTTGCAGTATTCGAGGAGAAATTACTCCTCGGACATGTGCTCTTTGCCCCTGTGGGCCTGAATAAGGATTGTTTGGGCTATGCTGACTCCTCGGACGGGCTGCGTCCTCGGACGGGCCTAGGGCCTAGCCAGCATGTTATTTTGGGTCGGTCCCCACAATAGCCCCTCAAAACTCCGGTTTTTGATCTCCTTCCGAGGAGAAAAGTGGGGTTTTGACATTACAACGGATGAAATTAATTTGCTCCTGATTCACACGTGTGGGGGCAATTACTTTTGGCGCGCTACAATTTACGAGGCGCGGCTATTTACTCCAAGCGGCTTCATGTCTCCCCTATCTAACGACGCGGCGCAGATCTAACGGTTGACATTCTCCCCCGAGTTCTTGAGCGGGAGCGATTCCCTTTTTCCCTCTTGCTATATAAAGCCTTAAGGAGACTTGTTCTTCTTTTCGTTCACCAGCATATAAGAAGTTTAAAGAACTCCGGAGAACTCCAGTGCCCAGACATCCACGAATACTCCCGACCTTCGGATTTCTGTAACTATTTCTGTGAGGCGTCCTTCCCTGAAGAGATTTCTAGAGATTGTTGTAGGGACACCCGTAAGTTCCACTCGCTTCGTTGCTTCAAATTTCTCCTCGGCTTTCAATTTTCACTTCGGCTTTCTCTCCGTCCCTCCAGTTTAACTTAGATGGGTAGATTCAAGGATCTAGTAGATACTCCAGCTGCCATGGAGGCTTTTAGGGCAAAATATCATATCCCACCGGGTGTGGTTCTGCAGTACTGTCCCCCAGAAGGAGTATTAACAGATAGAGACGTGGGTCAAGTCGTCATTCCCATGATTGCTTTTATAGAAGGAGGAATGACACTTCCCATGCGTAGGATTACCCGGGACTACTTGTTCCACCATAGGTTGACACCGCATCAGTGTGCTTCAAACATGTTCAGGATATTAGGCAGCATAGATGTCCTGAATGAGCGGATGGGTCTAGGCCTTATCTGGCACGATGTGGTTCATCTGTACGAGTGCCATTACATCGAGAAGAGGGGGTATTATCTTAAATCTCGGTCCGAGGTCATTAGGCTAATCTCCTGCCTCCCCATATCCAATAAGACTATGAAAGATGATTTCCTCATTGCCTCAGGAGAGTGGAGCGATGGTTTTCATTGTCCAACTCGGGCAGGAATTCCAGGTGCAGCGCCTTTAGGGCCAATCCTTTAAGGAGGGGGCTTAGCTTTTTAGATTCATTCCTTTTTTTTCTTAAGAATCAAAAAATTTTATAACTTAACCATAATCTCCTCCTCGGCTATTTTGCAGATAAAGCTCACGTTGCTCCTCGGCTGAGCCATGTAAACGTTCCGGCCTTGAACTATCTTTTGAGGTCAGAAATCTACGTGAACGAGGACGGGCAACTACGCGCGGCTCATCTGGTTTTGGGCTACCAACCCCTATCCCGTGCTTTCCAAGGCATTGGCCACTCCATAAGAGCTGGTAGTCCGAGGTTAGCTAGGATTGATGTGTCCAAGCCCAAGTTTTTAGCCCGAAACGATCTCAGGCCAGTCATTTTGCCCCGCGTTCAAAATCCTCCACCAGTTGCGCAATTGCCTCCACCAGATAATCTCGAGGTTGCCGCACAAGCTGAAGAAGAAGCTAAATCATCTCGTCTTTCTCTAGAGGAGGAGATAGACGAGTTCTACTTCGAAGAAGATATTCCCAAAGCTCCTCTGATTGAGCTTTCAGATCCCGAGGGAGAGCAGGACCGAAATTCAGTGGTCGGCGTGCCAATTGTTATAGCCTGCTCGGAAGACTCCTCAGATGACGAGGTAGATAATATGGCTTCCAATAAAGGAAAAAGCCTACGAGAGTTGATGGCCTCCCGAGGCAAGGGTCAATCATCAAAGGCACCATCTCAGTCGCAGACCCCTGTTCTTCCTTTCGTTGCTCCTCAGCTCCCTTCTGATTTCGGCCTAAAGGTTAACCCGAACCTAAAGAAGAAAAGGCCGGTTGAAACCCTTGAGGAAGGCGAGGTGGGCCCCCGCCAGGTTAAGCAGCAAAAAACCACCCGGGAGCAGAAGAATAAAAGGGCTCCCTTCGTAGAAAGCCGGGAGGAAGAGAACCGGGCCGAAGTTCGTGTTAATCCGCGCAATTGGAGCCCGAAGCTCAAGGTAGACGGGGTCGCCATTCCTTATACTGCCTCGGTCCGAGAATACAATAGGGGCCGAGCAGGATATATAGCTGAGGCCCTAGAGCAGCCAGTGCTCCTTCCCCGGGACATGGAGGCCTACAGGCGATTCTCTCAACCTGAGCTCTTTCTATCCCTCAAGAGGGACCTTGCAATGGTAAAGTGACTCTTCTAACCTTTGATAAAATCATTAGACCTTGTCACATTCTAAGATATCGTTTTGTTATTTTGTGAGCAAATTACTCAGCAAGTGTTTGTGGCCGAGGAGTACTGCCGCAACAACCGCAATTTGGCTAAAGTTGAGGCTCAGTCTCGTGCCGAGGTAGAGAAATTTGTAGGGTCCCTCAATTAGGAGAATTTTGAACTTTCGGAGAAGTTCAAAGAGGCGGAGAAAGGCCGTAAGAGTGCTCTGGCTGGACTGAAGAACGCTGAAACCCAAGCCGAGGACCAGCGCCAAAAACTGTACGTGACCGAGACCAACCTTGCCACTGAAAGGCAAACAGTGTTGGATCTCAAGGCCGCGTTACAGAAAGCTGTGGAGGAGGTCCGGCTGGCTAAGGAAGAGGCTCAGCTAGTTCGGGAAGCAGCCGAGGCTGAAAAGAAGGCTTCTTATCAACTTGGGGCGGAGGAGACTAAAGCCAGGCTCTCTAAGGAGCTTCCAGAGGTATGCAGGGATTACTGCAGCATCTCATGGGCTCATGCCCTTGATGCTGCAGGGGTTCCTGCAGACTCGGCCTTGAGGTTGCCCGAGAAGGTCTTCTTCCCTCTTGAGATCCGAGAGATCCCTGACGGTGTCCCTGAAGCTTCTGAGCAGGCCATGGTTATTCCTGATGCCATCCCTTTGCTTGATAAGGCCAAGGATCTTGCCAAGGAGTTCGTCTCCAAGGATCTTGGGGCAGATTCCCAAGCCAAAGAGGTTCCTCCTCCTCAGCCAGAGCAGAAAGAGAATCCTCTTGCTGAGGCTTAGCTTTTAGGTTTTTTCTTTATTGTATTTTCTTTAAAACGGGAGTTGTCTTATCTTTTGCTCTTTTGTAAAGACTTCCCTTTGTATTATTCTCAGTTTATTAATATAGAATGTTCTTTCTCCCATTTCTCTTTTTGTATTTATGACCGATGATGATATAATTTCATTACTTGGTTCAAAATTAATGCTATTGTTCCTTTAGTTGATGTTTGTAACAACATAAACAAATATAAAAAAATGAGAAAAGGCAGTGCCGCGCGGCGAACTTAGAACAATAGATGCTATTATGCTAAACTACGAACGTACCTTAAAATCACACAGGAGTCCTAAGTTGTTAATTTCCCCTAAGTCTGTGGCCCGAACACTTAAATAGATGCCGTAAGTTGTTAATTTCCCCTAAGTCTGTGGTCCGAGGGGCCATGCAAGACTTAAGTTCTGTTTAACACTTAGATAGATGCCGTAAGTTGTTAATTTCCCCTAAGTCTGTGGTCCGAGGGGCCATGCAGGACTTAGGTTCTGTTTAATACTTAGATGCTGTAAGTTGTTAATTTCCCCTAAGTCTGTGGTCCGAGAGGCCATGCAGGACTTAGGTTCTGTTTAAAACTTGGATAGATGCCTCAAGTTATTAATTTCACCTAAGTCTGTGATCTGAGGAGCCATACAGGACTTAGGTTCTGTTTAAAACTTGGATAGATGGAAATGGACCAATGGGTATGCGATGATCATGGAACAAAACATAGGCAGAGCTGTTTTCATTAATAATAATATCTTCTTAGATTATTTATATTCCACGGGCGAGGTACAGTTTTTTCATCAAGTCTTCTAGGTAATAAGCACCTATTCCGGCCACAGATGTGATGCGATACGGTCCTTCCCAGTTGGGTCCCAGCTTGCCCCAAGAAGGGTTCTTAGCGCTGCCGAGAATCTTCCTCATCACGAGGTCGCCTGGACTCAAAGGTCGCAGCTTTACATTAACATCATACCCCTGCTTTAGCTTCTGGTGATAACAGGCCATATGGATCATCGCTTTTTCTCTTTTTTTCTCAGCTAAGTCTAGACTTCTCCCCAGTAACTCGTCATTGTTTTTTAGGGTAAAAGTGCTAGACTTCAATGTGGGGAAGCTAGCCTTGAGCGGGAGTACGGCTTCGGCCCCATAAGTCATTGAAAAAGGGGTTTCTCCCATTGACCGTCGCGGCGTCATCCGATATGTCCATAAGACGTGTGGTAGCTCTTCCACCCATCTCCCCTTTGCATCATCCAACCTCTTTTTCAGCCCGCTCACTATGACTTTGTTCACGGCCTCGACTTGCCCATTTCCTTGGGGGTAGGCAGGAGTGAAATATCGGTTTGTGATTCCAAACTCGCAGCAGTATTCCCTGAAGTTCTTACTATCAAATTGAAGACCGTTGTCCGAGATGAGGGTGTGAGGAGTTTCGAAGCGCGTAATAATGTTCTTCCAAATGAATTTCTTGGCATCCACGTCCCTGATGTTGGCCAAAGGTTCAGCCTCTACCCATTTGGTGAAATAATCGGTGCCGACTATTATGTATCGCTTATTCCCTGCTGCTTTAGGGAAAGGACCGACAATATCAAGACCCCACTGAGCAAACGGCCAGGGGCTGGAGAAGGGGTTAAGGACTCCTTCCGGTTGGTGGATATTTGGGGCGAATCTCTGGCATTGATCACACTTCTTTGCATATTCTTGGGCCTCTCTCTGCATGTTCGGCCACCAGTATCCTTGGGTGAGTGCCCTGTGCGCCAGCGATCTTCCTCCTGTGTGATTTCCACAAATCCCCTCATGTAGCTTTTCAAGCAAGGACTCAGATTCCTTTGGGTGTATACATAATAGGTACAGCCCAGAATAGGAACGCCGGTATAGCTTGTGGTCTTCTGACAACCAAAATCGAGGAGCATTCCTCCGTATCTTCTCGGCCTCCAGTTTTCCTTCTGGTAATGTATCGTCTTTGAGGAAGTTCATTATAGGATCCATCTAGCTGGGACTTTTTCTAACCTGATGGACCTGAGTTGTGTCTCTTCTAATTGAACTTGTCTGGCATAGATCCTCAACAAGGATCATTCGCTGCAGATCATGCGCAGAGGACGTGGCAAGAGTGGCCAGCGGATCTGCATGTGTGTTCCCACTTCTGGAAACATGCGTCAGATTGAAGGATTCAAAGTCTAACTGCAGGCATTTGACTCGACCGAGATACTCTTGCATTCTAGCATCTCTAGCTTCTAACTCACCCATTACTTGGCCAACGACCAATTTGGAGTCCAAGAATGCTTCCATTGCCTTTCCGCCCAATTTTTGAACCATCATCATTCCTTGAAGTAAAGCTTCGTACTCGGCCTCGTTATTCGTAGCCGAGAACCCAAGTCTTAGCGATTTTTCAATGGCAATACCTTCGGGCGATATTAGAACTAGCCCAATTCCAGATCCTTTTTGGTTGGCTGCACCGTCCACGTAGACTTTCCAACGCGAGATCTCCCGTGCTGAGATTGTGCCAACCGATTTTCCATCCATGTCTTCCTTCTCTGTTATTGTTTCTACAGAGGGTTCAGCGAATTCTGCAATTAGGTTCATGAGGACTTGACCCTTGATAGAGGACCTAGGCATGTATTTAATATCAAAGGCCCCCAAAAGTGCACTCCACATGGTGATCCTTCCTGTGTAATCGGCGCTTCGGAGCACCGATCGAAGGGGAAGCTGGGTTAGAACAATGACCGTGTGTGCCTAAAAGTAATGGGGGAGTTTTCGCGTGGCATGCACCACTGCTAGAATTGCTTTCTCCAATGGTAAGTAGCGCACTTCAGCCTCATGTAATGATTTACTTACGTAATACACTGGTCGCTGTATTCCATTATCATCCCGTATCAGTACCAGGCTTACAGCATGAGGGGCTACCGCTATGTATGCGAACAGTACCTCGTCTGCCTCAGGGCTAGACATGATGGGTGGTCGCGACAAGTATTCTTTGAGTTACTGGAAGGCCAGGACACAATCCTCCGACCACTCAAACCCTTTCCACTTATTTATTAAGAGATAGAAAGGTCGGCATCGGTCTATAGATCGTGATATGAACCGATTCAACGCTGCGATCATGCCAATGAGTTTCTGCACTTCTTTCGGATTCCGAGGAGCCTATAGGCTATTAATCGCTTTGATTTGATCTGGGCTTACCTCTATTCCTCTGTGAGTTACCATATAGTCTAGGAATTTCCCAGATCCGACCCCAAATGAACACTTGGAAGCATTGAGCCGCAACTTATGCTCCCTTAAGATGCCAAAGATGATCTCCAGGTCTTTCACGTGCTCGGACACCACCTTGCTTTTTACCACCATATCGTCTATGTAGACTTCAATAACCTTGCCTAGCTGAGGTTCGAACATTCTGGCCATCATCCTTTGGTAGGTTGACCCTGCGTTCTTTAGTTCGAAAGGCATCACCTTATAGTGGTAGTTTCTGACGGGCGTCATGAACGCCGTTTTCTCCTGATCCTCTAGTGCTAGTGGTATCTGATGATAGCCCTGGAAGACATCCAGGAAGCTCATTCGAGGGTGGCCTACAGTCGCATCTACCAATCAGTCAATTCGAGGTAACGGGTATGGGTCTTTCGGGCATGCCTTGTTCAAGTCTGTGAAGTCCACGCAGACTCGCCACTTCCCCATTTTCTTTCTTACCACCACCGTATTTGCCAGCCATTCGGGGTAAAAGACTTCTTTGATAGCCCCTGCCCTTTTCAGCTTCGTCACTTCGTCTCTAACGGCACTGGCATGTTCTTTCGAGGGACGTCGGGGTGGTTGCTTCTTTGGAATGGAAGATGGGTTAACATTCAAGTGGTGACAAATGAGACTAGGGTCAACCCCCGGGGCATCGTAAGCGTCCCATGCAAACACATCAACATTTCTCCTCAGAAACCCGACCAATTCCTCTTTTTCTTGAGGAGGCAACTCCGAGCCGACCTGGAAAAATCTCTCTGGGTCATTGTCAACGATAAACTTTTCCAAACTTTCACACCTTATCTCCTCGGCTGGCCCACTGACTTGCCCTGCCGAGGTGGCTGGTTGCTATAAGTTTTCAGAAGCCGAGGACTCGGCCTTGGACCGATGTGACATGGCGGCCACCATACACTGCCTAGCCATGGCCTGATCTCCACGAATCTCTTCCACTTGGCCTCCGGATGGGTATTTTACCTTTTGGTGAAGTGTGGAAGATACGGCTTCTAGGGCATGGATCCATGGCCTGGCTACTATCGCTGTGTAGGGCGAGTAGGCATCGACCACGATAAAGTCCACCTCCACCACCTCTGACCCGGTCTGTATGGGTAATCTGATTTGCCCTTTTGGTACAACTGTCTTCCCTTCGAAGCTGATAAGCGGAGAGTCATAAGCCGTTAAATCCTCCGGCCTTAAGTTCAGCCCCTTGTATAGATCAGGGTACATTACCTCTACCGCGCTGCCCGGGTCTACCAGTACCCTCTTCACATCGAAACCTTCGATTCTCAGCGTAACTACTAAGGCATCATCATGAGGTTGGATAGTTCCCCTCTTATCTTCGTCCGAGAATCCTAATATTAAAGAGC
Source organism: Quercus robur (assembly GCF_932294415.1). Taxonomy (NCBI): domain Eukaryota; kingdom Viridiplantae; phylum Streptophyta; class Magnoliopsida; order Fagales; family Fagaceae; genus Quercus; species Quercus robur. Next base: position 45,987,263 of record NC_065544.1, on the reverse strand, counting down.
TTCCCTTTTTAGACCTTTTACATTCTCTTTCCCTGTCCTCGGCAGAGAACCGAGCCACGGACAGCACCCTGGAAGGAAATGAGCCGGTTCTTCCTGGAGCGGCGAGGATGACGTGTATCGTCCTCGTGGGAGGTCTTAATGATACGTCTTTTCGAGGCTCTTGCATTGCCTGGCCTAGATGACCGCTTGAGGGATGCAAAATGTGACGTAACTTTCCTTCTCAGACCAGCTGATCTAGGTGGTTCTATAGATTCCTGCAATCCTCAGTGGCATGTCCATGGTCCTGATGATAGTGACAATACAGGTTCTGGTTGCGTTTCGAAGGGTCCCCAGCCATTTTTCCCGGCCATCTGAAGAAGGGTTCGTTCTTGACTTTCTCCAGAACTTGCTGTACTGGCTCTCTGAACACGGCATTAACCGTTTGCATGTTGCTTTGTCCAGCTTGTCTCGAAAAATCTCTCCTCGGCTGGTTATGGTTATATTGTTCCGACCTGAAATCATTCCCTTTGGGGGGAATGATCTTCTCCTTTCCTTTTCCTTGTAGCTGATCTTCTTCCACCCTTTTGTACTTGTCAATCCTATCCATCAACTGATGAATGTTGGCAACGGGTTTACCAGTGAGAGATTTCCTTAAGCCATGCTCGGTGGGGAGATCGCTTTTGAATGTGCTGATAGCGACATCATCGTGGTTCTCACCCAACTCGTTATACATCTCCTAATACCTATCCGAATACGCCTTTAGGTCTCTCCCTTGCGCATGGACAAGGACAACAACGAACTTAGGGGTCGAGGGACTCTGCTATTTGTAATAAAGTGAGAACAAAAAGCCTGAATGAGCTGCTTATAGGAGTCTATGGAATTTGTCTTCAGGCTATTGAACCATCTCATCGCCATTGGCCCCAAGCTGGACAGGAAAACTTTGCACATTAGAGCCTCATTTTGGGAGTAGATGGCCATTCTTTGGTTAAACTGGCTCACGTGCTCCACTGGGTCTGCTCGGCCGTTATAGATGGCAAACGTTGGTTGATTAAAACGTCGGGGTAATTTAGCCCCTTCGATCCTGTGCGCGAAGGGTGATCTGGAGATCTGATCCAATGCCTTGTTCATGGCGTCATTACCCAATCCCTTGCTAGATGGGCTCTCATACCTTCGTGCAGGGTGCACCTCCTTCTCGTAAGAAAAAGTTTGGCTCGGGGGAGTTCTCGACCTCCGTCTGTAGCTGACGTCCTCCTCCTCATTAGAGGACGCATCTGAACTGGAGGGAGATTGCTTTCGCCGTGCATGGCGCAGCTTTCTTTTCAGGTCTTCTATTTCTCGTTGCATGGCCTGATGATCGTTTCGCCTTCGGGATGCACGACTACCTATTTGGGTACGGCTTTAGCTGGTCTGGGTAGTATGTATGCTTCCCTCATGATTCCCTCCATTGCCTAGATTTGTTCTCGGGTTGGGAGGATTATTTTGCCGTTGAGAGCCAACAAGTTCCGTCAGTTGAGGGTCAGCTTGGTAGGGATTCTCCTGGTGTGGACCTAATTCTGCCATGCCTAACCGTCGTACTTGCCAACACTTAAGTTCTTCCCACAGACGGTGCCAATTATAAGGGCACAATTAGTAACCAAGTTCTTGCTGTCACAAGCCTTGGTCCAAAAAGCCCAACACAATGAATTCTTGTAGAGTATAGGCTAAAGAACTCGGTTTAAGCAAGTTTAAACGGGCTGTTGCATGGGTTAAGGGAATACACGAACAAGAACAAATGCTATTGTGTTGAAAAGTCACTCGGAATGATAGAGCTAAAAACTTGGTTAATAGATACAGATCAATGCAGTAAGATTTCTCTATAGTATTCTCTCCTTTTTTCTCGTCCCTTTCTCTTAGGGGGCTTTTACATATTATATAGGCCCTTTCTAATCATCTGGGCTTTACACTTGTTGATCATCCAAACCCCCACTTGAGCACTTGTCCCATCAGACACCCCTCTCAGTTCTTTGTGAGTTGCGGTAGCCAAGGTAGCACTGTTCAGGGGTCTTCTCCTCATTAATGCGGCCAGGAGAGTAGTTGTAATGCATTTAATGTGGTGGTGGTAGCCTTTGCTGAGATATTTCGAGTTTCCTTCCTTTTTACGTATTTGGAAGATGGACTATAGTGGCTTGGATGTACCTTTGCTCCGGATTTTGCAGTATCCGAGGAGAAATTACTCCTCGGACATGTGCTCTTTGCCCCAGTGGGCCTGAATAAGGATTGCTTGGGCCACGCTGACTCCTCGAACGGGCTGCGTCCTCAGACGGGCCTAGGGCCCAGCCAGCATGTTATTTTGGGCCGGTCCCCACAGCTACATTTTTTATTTTTAGCTATTTAAGATGAGATGAGATGAGATTGAATTAACAAAATTCTTTTCGAAGAAAATTGCAAGATTTCGCTACAAAACATTTCTGCTAAGGTGACCGTATAAATTGTGAAGGAATAGCAAAAAATTAAAAGAAATTAATATATATATATATATATATATATTGCAAAGGAAAAATGTGATGGTCACTCCACATACAACTAAAAAAAAAAAATGTGTTAATAATTATGAATTCTTAATTTATTGATTCCAAGTGTCCAAACAACTAAGCGACCTCCACATCTGCACTTTGAAGTTTGAAGAAGTTGGTGCGTTTTTTTTAATTATTGATTTATTTATTAGGTTTGAAAAAATAAGTGGCCTCTTTATAGCCATCAATTGTTGAGATATATTCATTCTCAAAAACAAAAACAAAAAAAAAAAAAAATTGTTGAGATGTTGCATCTCTACTACTAAAATGGTGAAGATTAACAAAGTTCATACAAAACTAAAAATTTCCTTTCAAAATTTGTTTATTACTTCCTAATATTTTTTCACATCTTATTGATATTTATATTATTTAATTAGAAAAGCAAACTGCACAAAATTAATATGTATATTTTTTTCACACAATTAATGCATCAAAAGAGCAAATTGCACAAAATTTTAAGTTTTGTTACTTATAAAATAAGCAAAAGGTTACTTTATAATTGCTTATTCAAAAGACAAGTAACTAAGCTTAAGCCTAACTTGAATCTTGACTATTAAATGAACCAAACTTAAACATAATACGTCATTGAATAAGCTAATGAGCATGAGACACGATATAAAATAGAAACTATATTATGGCAATTAAGAGAGAATCAGGCACAAAGTCATGATTCACCTTTTCAATATCAATTTCCTTGGTTGTTAGGTCAAAGGTATCCCTTATAGTCATTATTTTATCCATCTAAACATGATAATTCCAATTTTCACATTCCAAAATTCTAATGACAAAAACCAAAATTTCAAAATCTCATTCACACGAAAAAAGTATCTTGTGTGTTAGGTGTATGCAGTAAGCATCTCCCTCTCTCAACCATTTTCACCAAACACCCATAATTGTATCCAAACCCCAAACAATTACAAAGTACAAAATTCCTCATTTGATGCAACAACAAAATAATCAATAACTCTTTCATTTCTCTAACCAAAAAAAAAAAAAAAAAATGGCAAGGATTTGCTGCAAATTAAGTTTCAGCAACTTCTGCAAAATGTACATATGTCAATGCCTCAAATAGAACCCATTTGGTGAAAAATTCAATCTTGACACAGAAAAATATTAGTCTGGACAGGTGTCTATTTAAGGCATTGACACGTATACATTTTTGCCGGAGTTATTGCAACTTAGTTTGTAGCAAATCTTTATCCAAAAAAAGAAAAAGAAAACGAAAGCAACCAATTATATTGGATCAATGGATTCTTTAGAGTTTAGATCCTAGAAAGAACTCCAAATGAAAATGTAAGGACTCAATTTGTAATGACCCCAAATTGGTATATTGGGTTCGAACGTTAAAGGCCCAAACAATAAATTTGTAGAGAGTGGGCTAAAAGGCTAGGCCTTGGTTATCGGACAGTAGTTAGTTATGGTGTTCATGATGATCGCACGGAGGTAAACCGAGCGTATTCAAGAAGACTTTCTCCTCGGCACGGCCTAAGTGGCTCCAGTCATTGGACCTCGTCCGAGGAGTTTAATGTTCTTATTATTCTTTTTACACTAGGGTTCCATGGCCCTGGAGACGATCTATAATGCCCATCTTTTTCGTCCCCCCTCCTCCTCTTTTCCCGTGGATGAATTCTTACATTATATAGCCCCTCTCAGTTGATCCTGACCTTCCATCTATTGATCAGGCAGGTAACTACTCGAGTGCTTGTCCCATCAGCCGCCTTCCCCCACTTTCTGTTAGTTGCAATAACCGAAACCACACTGTTCAAGAGTCTTTTCCCATCAATGTGGCCAGGACGTTTGTTGGCGCATTTAATGTGAAGGTGACAGCTTTTCCTTGAACCGCTCCCACACTGTACCCCCGTGCGAGTCCTATTGTACTCGTCTTTTCTTCTAGGAGCGCTTTGGGGGCTGCCTTTGATGGCGTGTCGTTCTTCCCTTTTAGGTTTTGGGATGCCGAGGACAGGATCGTCCTCGGCTGCATTTCTAGGCCATTTGGACTTTCGCTGCACGTCTTCAGCAACGTCTCTCCTCGGCGCGGGCCTTAGGCCCTAATGTATAGTGGGCCGGGGTCACAAATTCTCTGGCCCCACAATAGCCCCTCAAAATCCTGCTGTCCGGCTCCTCGGACAAAGAGGAGGGTTTTGATGACATCAGGCCTATGTCATGGCTTGCCAAGTCTTGTCCTTCATCAGTGCTGGAGCCTCTTCATTTGTCTGGGACACGCTCTTGGTTGTGAGACATTCTTTTAGTTTACCCACGCTGCGTTCCTGCCGTTTTGGTACACGAGGCGTGCCTTTAATGAGGTCTCTTTACGAGGCAGCGCAAATCCAATGGCTGAAGACTGCTTTGGGAATTGAGCGGGACTTATCTCATTTGTAGTTTTTCTTGGAGATTTGTACAGATTAAATGCCACCAGGCTTACCCCCCATATAAGAAGTACGGTGGGAGGTCATTTCGTTTATTTGCAGACCCTTTAAGCTTTTCAAATTCCTAACCCTCCAATTGTGCCCAAAGTCCCCACTACCAGTGTGACTGAGCCTTAGGGAGTGATATGGTCAAGGCCAGGATGAGGGTGAAGGGACCACACTCTCTCCAGAAGCCTTGGGTTTCTTCGAGACTCAAGATGGCCCGGTCAGGGCAAGGGAGACAAAGACTCAAGAAACTTCTTCCTCCTTGATAAGGTAAGAAAGGAACCTCTTCTTCCTTCAGCCAAAATCCGAAGCAAGTGGAGGTCGCATCAGATTTTTGGTGCGATAGCACTGAGATTTCTCATCGTCGGTACCATCCGTTCTCGCTCGATTGCCGCTAATATGGTGCTTGCTTGATTGCAGTCAGAGCTGGTAGGGGGATTTGGCATCCCCGCTTCTTCCTCTCTTCCATCAATGGTGCCACATAGGCGCCTTTGCTTCTTCTTCTCTTCCATCACTGGTGTCATCCGGACATGCTTAGTCGCTGCTAAAGCAAAATTAAAGGATTTATCGCTCCTATGTATCCCATTTTTTTTCTCTCTTTTTGCTTCTGTAATTAGCTTTTGATATAGGCTTGTTTAAGCCCCTTATTGTACGCTGTGCTACTTCTTTGTCTAATAAAAGATGACTTTATCCCATTTTGTGTGTTCTTTCTTTTCTGCACTAATTATTTTGTGAATGGATGTACTGGTGTCCTTTTCTTTCGAACAGTACTTAGGGCCGAAACCCTTGTTAACAAAGAGCTATCACTTTGAACTTATTAAAATTGACGGGCACAATAATGCCGACTTGAAGTAGGTTAACCATATGAGACTAACCGGGATGATAGCTGAATGTTCTGTATTGCATATGGGGTGATCATCCGAGGATGGGTAACCTAAAATGAACTATCCGAGAGGGTCGCCAGGCACTAGGGTGCTTTGCCACGTTCCTGACGACATTCATAGCCTTAACTTATTTTTGGCATCCGGTCCGAGGACCGAGGTATGACTGTACCGGGTCTAAACACTCGGTTGTGTTAGTTTCCTTAGAGCTGGGGGTCAGAGGACCGGATGGGATTTCCATTCTGTTTAGGACTTAAACCATTTTCTAGTGACTAGTTTCTCCATAGGTTTGAGTTCGAGGACCATGCAAGACCTTGGTTCTGTCTAGCAATTTTTTTTTTTTTTTTTTTTTTTTTTTTTTTTTTTTTGTAGAAGTAGTAGTAGTTGGTTTCCCCATAGGTTTGAGTCCGAGGACCATGCAAGACCTTGGTTCTGTCCAAAATGTATATTTTCTGAAAGTAGTTGGTTTCCCCATAGGTTTGAGTTCGAGGACCATGCAAGACCTTGGTTCTGTCCAAAACGTATATTTTCTAAAAGTAGTTGGTTTCCCTATAGGTTTGAGTCCGAGGACCATGCAAGACCTTGATTTTGTCCAAAACTTATATTTTCTGAAAGTAGTTGGTTTCCCCATAGGTTTGAGTCCGAGGACCATACAAGACCTTGGTTCTGTCCAAAACGTATATTTTCTAAAAGTAGTTGGTTTCCCCATAGGTTTGAGTCTGAGGACCATGCAAGACCTTGGTTCTGTCCAAAACTTATATTTTCTGAAAGTAGTTGGTTTCCCCATAGGTTTGAGTTCGAGGACCATGCAAGACCTTGGTTCTGTCAAAAACTTATATTTTCTTAAAGTAGTTGGTTTCCCCATAGGTTTGAGTCCGAGGACCATGCAAGACCTTGGTTCTGTCCAAAACGTATATTTTTTGAAAGTAGTTGGTTTCCCCATAGGTTTGAGTCCGAGGACTATACAAGACCTTGGTTCTGTCCAAAACTTATATTTTCTGAAAGTAGTTGGTTTCCCCATAGGTTTGAGTCTGAGGACCATGCAAGACCTTGGTTCTGTCCAACACTTTCTTTTTTGAAGTAGTTGGTTTCCCCATAGGTTTGAGTTCGAGGACCATGTAAGACCTTGGTTCTGTCCAAAACTTATATTTTCTGAAAGTAGTTGGTTTCCCCATAGGTTTGAGTTCGAGGACCATGCAAAACCTTGGTTCTGTCCAACACTTATATTTTCTAGTCCCGCGAGGATTAGCCCCTTGGCCTATGGGTGGGGCATAAACTTTATGTTAGAAGCCCCTAGAACTGCCCGTGCCATTGGCGCTTCGAAGTGTAGCCCTGAGTGGAAGCTGCGTTAGGACAACAACTGCGTGCTGTTGGAAATGATGGAGGAGCTTTCGCATAGCTTGCATCACTGCAAAAGTTATTTCTTTCGAGGGACCCTTGTTGACAGGGGCTTGATCCTACCATGACTAACTGCCGCCTGCGCCAACGCACAAGCCTTCCCACAGACAGCGCCAATTGTAAGGACTCAATTTGTAACGACCCCAAATTGGTATATTGGGTTCGAACGTTAAAGGCCCAAACAATAAATTTGTAGAGAGTGAGCTAAAAGGCTAGGCCTTGGTTATCGGATAGTAGTTAGTTATGGTGTTCATGATGATCGCACGGAGGTGAACCGAGCGTATTCAAGAAGACTTTCTCCTCGGCACGGCCTAAGTGGCTCCGGTCATTGGACCTCGTCCGAGGAGCTTAATGTTCTTATTATTCTTTTTACACTAGGGTTCCATGGCCCTAGAGACGATCTATAATGCCCATCTTTTTCGTCCCCCCTCCTCCTCTTTTCCCGTGGATGAATTCTTACATTATATAGCCTCTCTCAGTTGATCCTGACCTTCCATCTGTTGATCAGGCAGGTAACTACTCGAATGTTTGTCCCATCAGTCGCCTTCCCCCACTTTCTATTAGTTGCAATAACCGAAGCCACACTGTTCAGGGGTCTTTTCCCATCAATGTGGCCAGGACGTTTGTTGGCGCATTCAATGCCAAGGTGACAGCTTTTCCTTGAACCGCTCTCACACTGTACCCCCGTGCGAGTCCTATTGTACTCGTCTTTTCTTCTGGGAGCGCTTTGGGGGCTGCCTTTGATGGCGTGTCGTTCTTCCCTTCTAGGTTTTGGGATGCCGAGGACAGGATCGTCCTCGACTGCATTTCTAGGCCATTTGGACTTTCGCTGCATGTCCTCGGCAACGTCTCTCCTCGGCGCGGGCCTTGGACCCTAATGTATAGTGGGTCAGGGTCACAAATTCTCTGGCCCCACAGAAAATATTTTTATTTTTCCTCACTTTGTTGGTAGATGAGATAAAAAGTTGAAGGACGTTAAATGAATATCATTTTCCTTTGTTTGGTTAGAAGGAAAGAAATTATAATGTGTTTAAATTTCTATTATGCTTTTATTATATAAGTAACACTTTTTTTAAAAGTATTATTTTTTTAAGTTACCGTTATACCAATAATATATGAAAAAAAAATTATTATTATTTAATAATGCTTAAAATTTTACTACAATTTCATTTTCAAATATCTGTGAGCATTGTAGATTGGAGAGGTGTTACGTCCACAACATTTTTACACAAATCATAGGTGATTAATTGTTATTAGTTCAAATTTGAACCTAACATTAACTTTTTTGCCCTAACAATAACAACTAGTAACAACCTGCCACGTAAGATTTATTGTAAAAATGTTGTGAAAATGTTACGTACATATCACTTCTCTTAGAGGCTGTCTCCAGAAACCATTTGCCATGCATTATGGGAGTGCCTGAAACTTGTAGATGTCTGGGATTGCATTCCAGATTTTGCATTTCGTCAGCTGCGCTCCTTTCCATCGTTCAGGGACCTGGTTCTCTTCATGCATGTGGAAGGGAAAAATCATAACCTAATGGCAATGATCATGTGGACATTATGGTACCAAAGAAACCAACTTAGAGTTGGCCTAAAGGAATTTCTTATCTCCCAGGTGATCCCTCAAGCATCACAATCTCTCTCTGATTTTAAGATACTTCTCCCTCAGCTCGGCATGTTGACCACACCAACTCTCAAATCCAATGGTCTCCGCCTCCAAGTGGTTCTCTTAAGATCAACTTCGACGGGGCTATGTTTCTAGAATTGGGTATGGCTGGTTTAGGAGTAGTAAGGGTAATTTCCTTTCCACAGGAGCTCGGCCTCAACTCATTTATCCTTGAAGGGGATTCGACAACACTCAACAGTAATCAATTCTCTCAACTCTGCTGAAAACTCTCTTTCTCCCTTTGGTCACATTCTTTCTTTGGCAAAATCCACTTTAGTTATCAGTAATTGTATTTCTTTTTCTCACGTTGCAGACTTGGTCACAGACCTAACTAAATATGTTAGACATATTAGAGGTTTGTCGATGGAGATGTTGATTACAACTAATTTCTTTGAATAATATCAATAGTATTCTTTCTCAAAAAAGATAATTTTCATTTTGTATTAAGAAATGAATATATGAATTGATGTTAAAAAATTATTATACTTTAAAAATCAAACAATCTTAAAAAAATCAAAATTTGAGAAATTCAAGGTTTTGTGGTCAACCAAAGTTCCATCAAAGTTTGAATTGTGATGAATTGATGATATCAAATTAATTTAATAATTAATTAAACTATAAAAAACAAAATATATTAATTTGAATATTAGCAATATTGAATAAAAGTATATAAAACAATTTAAACCATTTTAATAAAAGTCTCTTATTCCTTTTTTGTTTTTTTTGGAAATGTTCCTTTTTGTTTTTGTGTTATATATATATATATATATAGAGAGAGAGAGAGAGAGAGAGAGAGAGAGAGAGAGAGAGAACCCCAATGGCCCAATGTGTCTAAACCAATTAAAGGCCTAGCCCGTGTACATCAAGGCCGAACCCAAAAAGATATGGACATATAAAAGGACATGCTTGGTTTAGAGCACTAAAAAACTGCCATTGGAGCCAAAAATTTGAAACGTATGGGTCCAATACTGAACTGAACCACTTTTTTATCCCAAATTTTTTTTTTTGGGTAAAATTGATCCAAAATTTTTTTTTTTTTTGACAATGACCCAGACTTTTATCAGATATTTTTTTTTTTATCATAGACTTTTATCAGATATAAAACATGTCTTCCAATTTTTGTCACAATTCAAGTCTTTCTCGTAGAGTTTGTAGGTATGTAATGTATTATGTTCAGATAGATACACCCCAGCAGTGTAGATAACAAGAATAGAAGATGATGATGTTTTGATATTGGACTCAAATTGTGCAATTGAGAATCAGAGAAGGGTAGTTTTGTCCGGCTATTAAAAAGCTTAACTATCTATACTAATACTATTTAAGGAACTTCTCCTATTTGAGATCCTCATTTTTTTTGTTTGTTCAAAAATGCCCTTACACTCCTATGTTTAAATAGAGACGAAATTAAAGGACAATCCAATAAAAGTACAATTATAACTACTACCTAAATATTATCTAAAAATTAGATGCACTTTCACTTTGATTTTCAAATTACCTTATTCACTTATCTGGCAAAAAAACATAAAAGTGACACACGTTTATTGGTCTCAAGACCAATTAATTCATTTGAGATGATGTGGGTTCCAGTTAGCTCAACTGGTAAAGTCTCTGATGGTTGTATAAGAGATCTGGGATTCAATCCCCGCCTACACCAAAAACAGATTGGTGTCTTGATCTGATGATAAAGAGCCATCCTCAGGAGCGAATGCCATAGGTTGGAACTCTCTCAAAAAAAAAAAAAAATTATTTGAGATGACAAACGACGTTAAAACATTTGCTCCCACCGTGACCCAGCCATATCAAACACAGCCTACCACAAAACCCATTGGTGTCGACAAAGCAACGCACCAGATCGAACCACTCAGCAACCATTAACAGGACAAAATGGCCAAATAGCCATAAAATCGGAAGTATATAGTTAGTAGACCCAGTTTGCAAACATTATAATTTACTAGCATCTCGAGTCTCAAAGACTCGATTTTGGCCTATAAATCGAGTATCATAAACTTGATTTCCATGCTTTAATTACATCCGATGTGGCATATTTTTCCACGTGGACCACATAGAAATCGAGTCTATAAGACTCGATTTCTAACCCCTATAAATAGGACCAACTCAGAGCAAACACCAGAACATTAGAGAAAAAAAAGAAAAAAAAAAAGAAAAAGAAAACCAGAGACAGAAAGAGAGAGAAGATCGAGATCGGAGACCCAGGCGCGCGTGGCATGACTAGAAACTAACCAGAGATCCAGGCTTGCGCGAGCCCCATGCCGCGTGCGACCAAGGCCCGTGCGAGCCCCAGGCCGCGCGCGACCTAGGCTTGTGCGAGCCCTAGGCCGGCGCTAGCCCTTAGCCGCGCGTGAGCCCCTGGCCACGCGCGATGCTGGCCGGCACGAGCCTCAGGCCGCGCTGGTGAGGTTTAGCGGTGAGGTTCTCTCCCTCTGATTTGATCTAAGTAGCAGTGAGGTTCTCTCCCTCTGAGCTCTTTCTCTCCCTCTGATCTGATCTGAGTAGTGGTGAGGTTTCTTAAATTTGTTTTGGGTATTTCGGCATGTACAAACTTAAAATTTTTTTGGGTTAGAAATCGAGTCTCTAAGACTCGATTTCCAGGTACACACCACGTGGAAAAAATGTCACATCAGATCTGATCCAAACATACAAACCGAGCCTCAAAAACTCGATTTATAATCCCAAAATCAAGTCTTTGAGACTCGAGATACTAGTAAATTATAATATTTACAAACTGGGTCTACTAATTATATACTTACGAATTTATGGCCATTTGGCCATTTTGGCCCCATTAACACACAAAAACTCCATTGACGACAATCCAATAAGCCAATTTGAACCACCCTTAAAGTAAATCTATGGTCCAGTAAGTTCGAATCGAAGCAACTCACAGAGACAAACTCGGTCAGGTGGTGGGCGGAGTTGTTTTTTGATGGGTTAGGTGGGCTAGGGATTCTGATGAGAGGAACAGAGGTGGAAGAGAGAGAATCTGATGATGGGGAGAGATGAGTTTTGAGTCTAATGGATTTTGCCCAAGCCGTTTGACAGAGAAACGAGAGAGACGTTAACGGAGAAATTCCACTCACAGCTGGTCTGGTCATGTGCTCTGGACACATACATTTTAAAATCCTTGTCCTTTTTTAGACTCTGTACCTTTTTTTACTTTTATAAAAGACCCTAGTTCTTCTAGAGGAGGTAATGTGTAAAACAGCAATGCAAAAGAATTGTATATAGTTAGTTAGGCAACGTTTGAAACAATAAAGGAAAGTAGCATCTCGAGTTTTAGAAACTCGAGATCCATATGAGAAAATGGCCCCATAGATCTCGAGTCTTTAAGACTCGAGTTTCATGCGAAAAAAATTTCACATATAGTGGCGTTTTTAAGCCTTTCAGTGACGTTTTAAAGCTCTATAGCGACGTTTTCCTGGAAAATTTTTTTTCTTAAGTACAGATTTATGGAGTCCTATAGTGCCGTTTTTAAGCCCTATAGCGAGGTTTTATAGACCTATAGCGGCGTTTTTATTCAATTTATGGAAATCGAGTCTTTAAAACTCGATTTTCAGCTTAATTTTTTCCCACTTTAAACTAATCCACATACAAATCGAGACTTAAAAACTCAATTTTTATCTTGGAACTCGAGTTTTAGACACTCGAGATGCTAGTTTTCAATATTATTTTGAAATATGACAATTAACTAAATTTTTTAATATTTATTGTTATTTAGAAAAAAAAATCTCTTTTAGAGACCAGCTATCAAACAGTTCTCAGGCAATCTTTCTTCGTCAATGGCGGCTACAGGTACACACTTCCTCTGCTACTCCCCAACCTTTACCAAAACCTCAAATCACTCTCTCAACCAAAACCCATTTTTCAAAATCCCAACTTTATCTCTCAAAACCACCCAAAAGCTGTCTCTTTCTCTTAAAGCCATCCTCTCTCAAAACCCTGCAAAAACCCTAAACCAAAACACCTCATTTCAGCATTGTTTCCCCAAATCCTCAGATGGGTTTCTTTACTGTGAGGGCCTTAAGGTCCAGGAAGTCATGGACTCTGTTGAGAAGAGGCCATTCTATCTCTACAGTAAGCCACAGATTACTAGAAACTTTGAGGCTTATAACCAGGCTTTGGAGGGTCTGAGCTCTATTATTGGGTATGCTATTAAGGCCAACAATAACTTGAAGATTTTGGAACATTTGAGACAGCTTGGTTGTGGTGCTGTGCTTGTCAGTGGAAATGAGCTGCGGCTGGCACTCCATGCTGGTTTTGATCCCACTAAGTAAAGTCATCTACACCCATTTGTGTTTATTTCTGATTGTGATTCTGGCTCTGCTTTGTTTTCCTCTCCTTTATGTTGTACCACATTTTTATAGTAAAAAATGAAATGCATTATACCTTAGGCAGTGTTACAGTTATTAATATTTGAATGTTGTTGATATTATAAGTATTTGACTAGTAATGGTGTTAGTTTCAGTTTGATTTGGTGTTGTTCTTGTGTCATTGTTTCTGTAGTCTTATTTTTTGGTGTTTGACTGAACAGGTGTATTTTTAATGGGAATGGAAAACTTTTGGAGGATTTGGTTTTAGCCGCTGAAGCGGGTGTCTTTGTTAATGTTGATAGTGAATTTGACTTGGAGAATATTGTAGCAGCTGCAAGAATAGCTGGCAAAAAGGATAATGTTTTTCTTTGGATCTACCCAGACGTGGACCCTCAAGTATGTAATGACCAGACTGTAATACTTATTGTTATGGATTGTATAGTGTGTAGAGCCTGTAATGTGGTAGTTAAGAGAACAGTTTTTACAGAATTTAAATTGACTGCTTAAATTTTTTTGCCAATCGACTGAAATCATTCTTGATGACAAATGGAGTTTTGTAACTTGAGAAAACTTTAAGTTTTTAAACAATCTGCATCAGCCCTTATTCAACCGTTTTTCTTGAGATAACAATCTCTAATAGGAGGGTACTTGATGTATGTAATTTGAATTATTCAACCGTTCATTAGTTTCAAAGTTCAAATCATGTATACCATAGGAGCAAGGTTGTTTTCAAAATTCACTCTTGTTTCCCCAGTAATTATCTGTATTCAAAAACAAATGTCAGTGATTTTTTTTGTTTGAATTGAAACTGATAAGCAATAGATTTATTAGAAGACATGAAAACATAATTGATTCAATCTTTTTTGGCTATTATGTTAATCTAAATGGAACTTAATCAATATTTCTGGGACCTTGTGTGACACCCCATACCCAAAGGAAATACAATTGTACAATTGGTTTTGGTTTGTGGTCTTCTCATGCATTACACCTTTGACGGGTTTGGGGTGTGAAACCTTGACCAAACTATCGTCAACTATGCCTGCTAATCACCATTACCACTTTTTCGGCACTACTGTTACTACACCTCTATTGTTATGCCTATCTCTACTGCCACATTGCATCACATGCTCTGAATTACCTTCGCCCCAAGGCACCCCCATTTCTACACTATCAGCTTGGCGTTACCACCTTATTCATCTGTATTGTTAGGTTGGTCTGCTTATTATGCTAAAGCTTTATCTTACTAATATATCTTTTTCTTTTCTTAGGTCCATCCTTATGTTGCCACTGGGAACAAGAACTCCAAATTTGGTATAAGAAATGAGAAGTTGCAATGGTTCTTGGATGCTGTAAAGGCACATCCTAATGAGCTGAAGCTGGTTGGAGCTCATTGCCATCTTGGGTCCACCATCACCAAGGTATTTCAACAACTTTGTTTTCATATCCTTTCATTTATTTCATGTAATTACAATTTTGAACCTGTAGAAGATGAGTCTGGGACATCTATGGCCATAGTACAATAGTTATTATATTTTTTCAGTGTATGATAGCTATTACATATCACTGTTCACATGGTGAAAACTCAAGATTTAAAAAAAAAAAAAAATTTGTTATTTGAGCAGCTAGTTTTTTGATGCTGCTTTGCAAGCCACTGGCTGTAGCTGTAGAAATATTCTTCTCCCCTTTATTTGTTGTCTTGTTATCTTGCCGTTTATGCTGATGTTGATCTTGTTTTCATTCTCTGTTTGAATTAGTTTTTTTATTTTGTTTTTATTGTTCTGTCAAATTGCAATGGTTTGCATTTAGTTATTTTCTGTGATTTTATAAAAAAAGTGAAACGTATATTTTTTTAATTTTTAATTTTTTTTGTAAATGTAAAGTTTAATGCTCTGATTTTCTATATTTACAGGTGGACATATTCAGGGATGCTGCGGTTCTTATGGTCAACTACATTGATGAAATCTGAGCTCAAGGTTTTGAAGTTGATTACTTAAATATTGGAGGTGGACTTGGGATAGATTATTATCACTCTGGTGCTATCCTTCCCACACCCAGAGATCTAATTGATACTGTGAGGATCATATCTCTAAGTCTTGTTTTCTGGCCTTTATTAAGTATGAAACTCATGCCTGCATGTCTAATAATTCACTTGAAGAAAGAGGGAGTTCTTGATGCATGGGTAGCATTGCTTGCTCCATCCACTTGTGTCTAGTGTGGGCTGCTAATTTTTATCCTCAAACCTGATCTTAGAATGATAAGTGCAAAATAGGTTATTACATTTCCAAAAAAATGTAGAGCACATGAGGTTTTGAAGGAAAATTATTTTCATTTTACCATGGTCTTCATGATCTACTGTGCCTCGCTTCAATTTCTTGATTTATATGGAAGCCCAATCTTAGTCAGAAATGAATTAACCTTGACACAATGGTCCTTGTACCAATTGACTTCTCTCCCCAAAAACAAAGGATGAAGGATGTGGTCAATGGCACAATCCTCTATGCATTGTGACTTGTATATTACCCATCACAAGAAACTTCCGCTTTATTTGTGACCACAGATTTTGTGCCACAAGATGTGGCTGTAAGTGAAAGTGAAACAGGCTCTTTGTTAGGTAAAATAGGCTGACAAAGAATTTGCAATACACAGAGTTAAGTGCTTTGCACTCGAGAAGGCTAAATGTTTTAACTTATTTTTAATAGCCAACCTACGACATTATTCTATAGATACATGAAAAAAGTTGTTTTGTGCACTTTTATAATGCACCACAGTACAAATGATTGCATATATAAGCACATATCCATGCTTTTTTTTTTTTTTTTTACCACATTGTAGTGGCTCTGGTTTTTACTCAGATCTAGTGGCCATAAGTATCTAATAGAATGCAGTAAGGATTCATTGCCAATGTCAATCTAACATATACTCCAAGCCTAAAAAGATACATAACTCACCTGGCCTTCTGATACTTTTTATGATATTTAAAGCGACATCCCCCAACCCTCTCCAAGAAATTCTCTTTTTGTATAGTTTGGGTTTATGCTTTGGGAATTATAATATCATTAACATATTTGAGAAATTTGTAAGGTTTCATTGTAAATAAAATTTTTGACTAATTTACGGTCTTAGCGTAGGATTAAAATGGATGACAAAAGGTAATAAAAGGCTTCACTTCCCAGTGGGGGATATAGTTATTTAGAGAATTAGCAATGTTCTTACTTTGATCAATATGAAGGTTCCCTGAATCTTTTTAACGTTGGTGTTTCCTGCAGGTTTGAGAGCTGGTCCTTTCACGAAATCTTAAACTCATCATTGAATCTGGGAGATCATTGATTGCAAATACTTGTTGCCTGGTTAATCGCGTTACTGGGGTCAAAACTAATGGAACAAAAAACTTTGTGGTGATCTATGGAAGCATGGCTGAACTTATCCGTCCTAGTCTTTATGATGCTTATCAAGTAAGAGTTTGACTATAGCTAACTGCTAACTTCTCTAGTAGACAATTATATTTATGTGAATTGAAGATAATGGACATCTAATCAGCTTTTTAAAGCATATTATCAAATGCTTTCAATCTAGTACTTGAAAAACATTGTTCAACATTCTGTTGTTACTTGTTGGTTAAATATTGTAGTAGTTAGTGGCCGTTTGCCCTTATATCATACCTATATAACAGTGTAGTACCAATCTGGTAAAAAATCTAAATTGCTGGTGCTCATCTATGCTACTACATAACAAATGCTCTTGTATTTTTGCTCATTTTGGACTTAATGATAAATATTTCTCTAATCACCATGGCTGTTCACACATTACATTGTTGTGGCTTTTCATCACAATTGACTTGTTGGTACCTGGTTGCAGCACATAGAGCTGGTTTCTCCTGCACCACCTGATGCAGAGACCTCAACCTTTGATGTGGTGGGCCCTGTCTGTGAGTCAGCAGATTTCTTGGGAAAGGATAGAGAACTTCCAACTCCAGCCAAGGTATTGTGTAGGCTTCCTGTTGGATTGTCACAGCTATAGTTTTTTTCATATCCTTTTTTTTTTTTTTTTTTAGAGGGGGTGGGGGGGAGTTGGTGGTGGCTGTTATGCATGTTCTAATGAGTGAAACGACAACAACAACCATCGAGGCTAAGTTCCCAATGGACTGGTTGGTTGGCTATGGATCCTTAATAGACTAATTAGGGTTGGTCACGCGTATTCTTTTCCACCATTTTATCATATCCAAAATCATACATTTTGTGATTCAGGGAGCCAAGATTTTATGTTTTAATTTGCAATTAGTATTGTTTTTGAATTTGAATTTTGTTATTAATGTTGAGGGTTTTAAGCGATTCAAATTAGATGTTTCCCATATTGGTGTAATCCTCTAAACCCTATTTAACTTGTACTCTTGTAATGGTGAAAGATAGAGGAATTTGAATAAGATTTATTATAATGAGTTGAGAATGTCTCCTCCCTTGTTTCCTTTTGTTTGGTGGTGATGCCAAACGCCCTTAGGTGGTGAAGCCTAGGGTTTGTTCTGTTGTTCCTTTTGTTACTCTTTTAATTCCTGTTTTCTACTGTTTGCATCAACTTGTCACCTCCTTAATTGACATATCCTTTTTTACCTTTTCATCTAATGTTATTTTAGGTCTTCTTCTACCATTTTTTGGTTCCCTCAACTTTAATCCACTCACTCTTCCTCACTAGTGTATTCCAAGGTGTGAAACCCAATAAAAAATGACTATTCTCTTTTTAAATTCTCTGATCTAGAATTTCACTTTGCAGGGAACTGGTCTGGTTGGTCATGATGCTGGTGCTTGCTGCATGAGCATGGCATCAACTTATAATCTTAAGATGCGCCCGCCAGAGTACTGGGTATGTGTCAATGACTTCACATTGTCTATATTTTATACAACACATCTATGCTGTACAAATGCTACCAGAAACTTTGAATGTTCCATTTTATATTTCCATCTAATTACACAATTAAAATTAGTGATGGTTTCTACTGCTTTCGGTAGCTCTGACAAATTTAAAACTTATGCCTCAACAAGCTCCTGTATTATCAATCTTATTTTGCGGGGAAATTTCTGCATCTTTAATTCTGAAGGCCTTATCAATTTTTACCAACATGTTTCAGAATATCTCGTGCATTTATGGATTAGTTATGAGAAATTGTATCCCCTCCCCCCCCCCCCCCCTCCTTTCTCCCACCCCACCTTTTTTTTTTCTCTCTCAAGAAGCTGCACAAATGATACTAAAAAATTTGACTGCTCCATCTTATATTTCCATCACAATACACAATTTACACTAGAGTTGGCTTCCACTGCTTTTAGTAACTCACAAATTTGAATCTTATGCCTCAGTGAGCTCCTATATTATCAATCTTATTCACAGAAACTTCTGCATCTTAAATTCAGAATATTTTATATATTATGGAATAGTTATAAGTAATTGTATGATTGTATCCATCGCCTCCCCTCGTTGTCTCCTTTTTTTGTCTCTCAAAATGCTTTGTTTATCATTTTTAGGTTGAAGAAGACGGATCGGTGACCAACATCCGGCATGGAGAAACATTTGGAGATCATTTAAGATTCTTCGAAGGGCATTAATCAACATCATGGGTTGTGTCTCTAACTATAGATTAAGATACCTGTGATTTGCTCTTGATGCATGGTTGCATTATTTCATGCTGGATGTTGTGAATTTGAATATTGAATTTGCAGATGCATTTTTTGTTTGCACCAGCCTCTTATTTGAGAGGAAGCATGAACTTAAAATTTTCAATATTTTGAGAAAGGATGAATGAGAACTGAGAAGCCCTGATAAATCAACTAAATAAGATTTCTTCACATCCTGCAAATTTAAAGTTGTAGTGTAAAACTGAAGTACATTTAAAATAGGTGCGGTATATTAGATTCTCCAATTAGTTAGCAACTATGTGTTTGAATTTAATTAAGAAATAGAATGTACAATACCTAAAGAACTATACTTAAGTTTTGTCCAAAATTATATATCATTTCCAGTTGTAACAGCCACTTGTTTGTTCATGGCTCATATATGTGGGTTTAATGATGCATCTTTCCATGATTTTTGTTATTCTTTCTTTTATTTACTTACCCATAGACAAGTTTTTGTATCAGAGTGACAAACACATTTCCATTGGTGTCTGTTTAGGAATAGCTGAAGTAAACTTGTATGTTGAAAAAAATAAGAAAATGTGGGAAAAAATAAATAAGGTTTTAAAAAAGTGTACATAAAAGCTAAAAGCTTATAAGCTGATGTTAAACAAGTTCAAAAATACAGCATCTGGATAAGAATGACATTTGTTAGACAGTTGAAATTGGAGTGTGTTTCCATTAGCAATACCATCAGCCTAAAAAAAAAAAGGTGATCCATTGACATCGAGTGTGGTACCAAATTCCTGTGGAAGGCATGCTAGACATTCTCAAAATCCTTGCAATGGATAATTGGAGGATAGTTAATGAGATCGGGCTCATTCATCTTGAATATAGTGTGTTATTGCGTTCCAACTTTTACTTCAAACTCAGTTATATGGTCTCTCTTTGCAACTAAAATTGAAATGTTATTTTCTGAATTAGAAAGTATTCTATTGCTACGAAAAAAAAAGGGGAGGAAAGTGAATCCTGCAGTGAAAAAGTAAAGGCAGCACAATCCAGCACTAGCCACTTATTGACGAGAGATTCTATTCCGATCTCTGAATTGAAATTCGCTCTCACAAATGGCCATTAATTCGTTTACCTATCTAGAGAGAGCCTGAATGGAATATCTTTGTTGGATAAAAAGGCGGCTATAGAGATGGGAATCAGTATCACAAAAGTGGGGATGGCAGAGCATCGTATGCAATTTCTTTCGCTATGTCATTGAGATGAAAATAGCAGCTTACACTTGTCCATAAAACTTTTATGCTTTCGACCACAGTCCATGGATACCCCTACTGAAAATTTTTACACTCAGCTTCCAGACCTCTGTAAAGTTGACAGGCATGACCATGAATTCTAACAAGCGAAATGTTAATTCATTGTACTCATTATGCTCAGCACATGTTCGGCTACTACCCAGTATTGCACTTATGATGCTAACTATATATCCTTCCTAGCTACATAATTTGGACTAATTTTTACAGTGAAACTCCTTTAAACTCTCCTTCTTCATTGGAAGTAGATTAAAAGTTTATGGATAGAACAACATTAGTTAAATCTTGATGAACCAAGAATATATATATATATATATAGATATAGAGTATAAGCAAAAACAACCCCGCATATAAGACGAGGACGCTATGGTTCCTATAAGATGAGGACGCTATGGTCCCTATAAGACTTAATGAAACGGCGCGTTTCACAGGGCTATCTTTTTATAAAAAATAAAAAAAAGTATAGCGACGTCGTTTTACTTTTGGGGTTACAAAATTATAAACTGTTGTTTTCAGTTTTCACATAATCTAACTCATAAGAACACTCGACTCTCTCTGGCCTCTTAGCTGCTGCAACGCCTAACCCCCTGCCAGTTCACCGTAACATCGCCGATAAGTTTCATAGTCACAAACAATGTAAAGCATTTCTTTGGTGGAAAAGTTATTTGCTTTTTTTTTTTTTTTTTTACATGGAAATCAATATCAATTTTATTTGCATTACATTTTGATTTTAGTTAATCTACGTGGGTTGTAGTTTGCTTAACTGGTAAAATTTCTGATAGTTGTATAAAAGATCTAGGATTCAATCCCCGCCTACATCAAGAATCAATTATTGTCTTGGTTTGATGATAAAAGAGTAATCATTAAGGGCATACAAATGGAAAGAATGGAAAGACAAAACAATAAAGAAACTAGTTCAATACAAACTATACATATGAAGTTGGACATAGAAAAAGAAAAAGACATAATAAGGAAAGAAAAAGAAAATGACAGCTTGGTAAACTTAGTCAACAAAGAAGAGAAGGATAATTCCAAGAAGAGTAATAGCTTAAAGGAAGAAATTGATAGAAGACTAAAGTCAATTGAAAGATCTATGACATATGCCCAAGATTATGGTTTGTTAGAATTAGCTAAAAAGACCATAGATTAAAACTCTCTGAAAATAAAATAAATTTTATTCTCAAAAAAAAAAAAATTGTTTAGATTTTGCCTCTCTGTTTAAGTTTGCATAGGACTGTTATTCCACATGGATCCTAAACAATTCGAATTTGCGACTTTTATTCTTAATTATTTGCTATTGGGCTTTTAATTTTGAGCCTAGCCCGGTGTCTTTACTTTACTAAGTCGGCCCAAAGACCCAAACCCATTAACTGAAACCCAAACAAACAAAAACCAAAAAATCATTTGCTTTCAGCGTTTATTTATTATTGCCCTAATAACTCAGTAGCCCCAGATCGAGAGAGACAGAGAGAAAACTCACCGCTAGCTACGCCAAAAGGTTTGATTTTTTTTTTTTTTCTCTTTCAAATTTTTTTTTTCGATTATTTGATTTTTGTTTCTCAAGATTTTGTGGCTTTTTTATTTATTTATCTCAAACAGAGCAACAAGACCAAACAAATCACAAAATTTGAGATACATCTATACATAGCCACAAAATATTGACAAACTAAAAATAAATAAATAAATAAAAACCAAACCTCGTATGCTTTTGACGTAGCTAGCGGTGAGTTCTCTCACTAATAGCTCTCCTCTCTCTTATTTACAATCAAAACAGAGTAACAAGGTCAAACAAACCACAAAATTTTAGATACATCTATACGTAGCCACAAAATCTTGATAAACTAAAATTAAATAATAAAAAATTAAAAAGAAATAAAAATCAAACCTCGCATACTTTCAACGTAGCTAACGATGAGTTCTCTCTTTCTCTCTCTCTATTTGGGGCTGCTGAGTTATTAGGGCAATAATAAATAACGTTGAAAGCAATTTTTTTTTTTTTTTTTTTTTTTGTTTTCTTGGGTTTCATTTAATAGATTTGGGTCCTTGGGCTTACTTAGTAAAATAAAGACACAGTGCACTAACATTTGGGGCTCATTATTAAAGACTTAATAACAAATAATTAATTGTTTTTGATTTGTTTAGACTCATATTTAATTGTTGAGAAAAGTACCTTATATGTATCTCTCACAAACATTTTTTAAATTCTTCTTCTTAAAAAGCTGGTGTTCAATGAATGAAATAGGTAATACACCGCATCTCTCCAACAAACCTTTTTAAGCTATGCTCAAAAGAGCAAAAATATGTAAGAGCCTATGAGTATGTATGCTCAAAGGAAAACGTTTGTCAAAGACATCTATCTTATATGCACTTATATCATGAATGTGCTTCAACTTCTATGCAAAAGATTTTACCTCAATATGTATCTCTCTTTCTTGTTCAAAGTTTCTCAAATGTCTATGTGAGAGTTACATACTCTTTACTTTGTGTTATTGTTGGAGATTGTCTACTTTATTGATCATCTTTGTATGAATTGAATGAATAAGTGCTTGATATAGCCATACATCTTTTGATGGTCTTATCTAAATTTTCACTCACACACCACATACAAGTTAATAGTTCTTGTAGTGCATTATCTCATTTGTTTGATTGTACTAGATCAAATATGTTGTGATTGTTGTTGATCTTATCTTGGAGAAATCAAAACGTTTTAAATCTTGTTTTAATGTTTTTAAAGTGCCCTTGAATGTTTATTCAAAATTCGTTTTCAAACCATGTGTTTTGTGCTAAAAAACAAGTGTTTTAGTGCTTTCACATCCATTTTGTGACTTGGTGTGACCTAGGTCCAATTTATGAGCTCAAAAGTATTTGATCACTTGAAAGATAATGATTTGGTGGCCTATTGGTGACCTACAGGTGACCTGGTCGTGTTCTAGAAAAATTAGTTTTTAAAAAGTGACACAAAAACATGTTTTTCACTTTTATTTTGTCTCCTTTTTGTTCCAAGTCACCCAAGCTTGACATTTTTTATTTTTAATCACTCATAATTCCTAACATCATTTTAAAGTATTTCTAATCTCTCTTTTTTATTTTAATTTATGGGTTTCATTTTAAAGAGTTAGAGTTCATTTTTTGAGATGTTGGGTTTCTTGGTTAAAAACTCCATATTTACGGTAAACCTTTTGATTTGTTTGGTGTGTTATTGTTGGATTTGAGTTGTTTTTGGCCCTTTGAGATATCTTTGCATGTATTTAGGCATGTTTTTAATGTGTTTCCCCATTGTTCATATGTTGGTTTATATTCTATATATACCAAATGTTTGATAAAGTTCTCAAGTGAGTGTTTTTTCATATTTATGGAATCGTGAGTCAAATAGCGGGATCGCATAATAGAACCGTTATGCCACATCGATCCTAAACAATTTGAATTTGTAGGACTGTGACCTTTTTCTTTTATTATTTGTTGTTGGGCCTTTAATTTTGAGGCAAAAATGTTAATGTCCGATGTCTTTATTTTACTAAGCCAACCCAAAGACCCAAACCCATAAAATGAAACCCCAAAAAAAGAATATTTTCTTTCAACATTATTATTGCCCTAATAACTCAGCAGTCCCAAATAGAGAGAGAGAGAGAGAGAGAGAACTCACGGCTAGCTACGTCAAAAGCATACTAGGTTTGATTATTTTCTCTTTCAAAAACTTTTTTTTTTTTTTTTTTCATTTAGTTTCTCAAGATTTTGTAGCTTTGTATTGATGTATGTCAAATTTTGTGGTTTGTTTGGTTATGTTGGTCGATTTTGATTGTAAATAAAAGAAAGAGAGAGTTATCAAAGAGTTGGGCTTGTTATCTATGGATATGTTTGTGTTAGAGCTTTTCACAAAATGGGTTTGGTATAATTTGTTTGAACACGACTTTTTATAAAATTGGTTCATCTAGAGTAATTCATAGATGCAAAAATTTAAGATTTTTATTTTTTTAAATGCAAATGAGCACATTCATGTCCAATTATTTATGATGTTACTGATAAAGCAAGACCATGCTTTTTTGGAAATGGGTTCTTTTAAATTTCATTCATAGATGCAGCAATTTCATATTCTTCGTGCAAATATATGAGTTGGTTGTTAACAAAGTTGTTGAGTTCTTTGGAAATTTTGTTAAATATGGTGGTGATCATCTTTTAAAGCAAATTGATTGGTGCATTAACTCATTCTCATCAAATTTGGTAATATCTAACTATGTAGGCGGTTAGACGCTGAAGGCAATAATTTTGATCTATACAGATTTGTGTATGTATTTATTTAAAAGTCATACTTGTTTTTGTCCTTCTTGTCCTTAACCATAAAGCATTTACTGTATAAATTAAGTATGACTTTGCAATTTAATTACGTATGCATATGGTAAGACAAAATTAAAATCACATGACAAACATCAACTGTAAAAGAAACAATTGGTTCCCCTACATGGCTAATTTGCGACTTTTATTTTTAATTATTTGCTATTGGGCCTTTAATTTTGAGCCTAGCCCGGTGTCTTTACTTTACTAAGTCAGCCCAGAGACCCAAACCCATTAACTGAAACCCAAAAAAACAAAAACCAAAAAATCATTTGCTTTCAGCGTTTATTTATTATTGCCCTAATAACTCAGCAGCCCCAAATCGAGAGAGACAGAGAGAAAACTCACCGCTAGCTACGCCGAAAGGTTTGATTTTTTTCTCTTTCAAATTTTTTTTTTTGATTATTTGATTTTTGTTTCTCAGGATTTTGTGGCTGTTTTTCGATTTATTTCAAACAGAGCAACAAGACCAAACAAACCACAAGTTACAATGTCTTTTATTTCTTTAGACATAAAAAAATATTTAAAAAAAAAAAAGAACTTCTATGAAAATAAATAGAATATAATTCTGGATTTTGCAAGTGAAACTAACCCTTATAAATGGGTTGGAATAATTGCTAGATCTTCATTGCCATAATATAGCCAAATTCTAAATTTGTTCTTCTAGTTTATATTATCATTTTATTGGAAAGATAAGGTCGAAAACTGGTCTTACATATCATACATTCATTCCCTTACTAGTCTTGTTCTCCTTCTTCTTCATCCCTTTGTCATTTGTGACAAAAAGTGAGAGACATCTTTAGGCAACTCTTATCATTTATTATATTGCGACGGAGCTGCATATACAAGGGGGAGAAGATATCTTGACACTTGTTGTTTGTCTTTCGTATATATTTTTACTTGTATGGTGCTTTGGATTATCTTTTGGTATCTATGTTTTCTATGTCTCATTTGCATTGTATTTGTATTTGATTGAACTTGCATCTTATCCATAGTTGGTATACTTAATTGCTTGCATATTTGGATGATCATTACTTATTGTTTTGATCATTGTTGCCATATTCTTTATGGTTGTTGGTTGTTTGGTCAAGTTGCTTTCATGCATATCTTTTCATATTTACTTGATTGCGCTGTACTTGTTTCTTATTTCCTACTTTCATACTTGCTTTAAATTGTACGGTTTAACATATCTTGTGCAAGTGTTTCAGGTGCATAGTTCTAAGTTCAAGTTTGGTCTCAATCTTTAGAGTTTAAGTGTGAGTCTTTTGTTGGTTATAGGTTTTTAACTCACAGTTTTGTCACAAAATTATAAATGGTTGTTTTCACTTTTCACATAACCTAACTAAGAACCCTCTCTCTCTCGCCTCTCAGCTGCTGCTACACCGACTGCCGGTTCGCCTAACACCACCGGTAAACCTCTCTCCCTTCTCTAATTCCGCCGGTACTTTCACTTTTTGTGTGTTTTTTTTTTTTTTTTTTTTGGGTTTATAAATCATTGAAGTTTTTGTTGTATAATTACTTAATTGGGTAGTCAGTATGCTGCATGTTGTGATTCTGATCATTTGGTTAAAATTCTTGCGGACTTGTCTTTTTTGCACTTATTTTGATTTACACATGCTATTGCTTAATTGGCTTGCAACCCTCAAAATCTAAGCATTATATGCTACCAATGAGTTATATAAAACCTGGTCAATTTCTATTCTACCTGTTGAATATTATAGCAAGGTCCAGTGTTTCACTGGTGTTTGATTGTTTCCTATATACGACCTTGCTTGAGTTTCTAAGTTTCTATCAATTGAAATTTTACTTTTTGGACATGTTGTTAGTAAATTAAGCAATTTTTTTTTTAATTATAAAGAATTATTTAAATTATTGATCACTTTATGTTCCAACATGCAATTGGGACTTCTATACTTCAAAGTTCAAACCGTTCATTTTTGTAGTTATTCTAGTAGTCTAGTTTTTAAAATTGGAACCAAACATTGTCTCCTTCATCTTTGAGTTCGTGTTTGCTTTGTAGCAACTAGCAGCCACTATATTCACATTAAGTTCGTCAGAGATCTAGGCCTTTGTATGGGAAAGCAAGAAAAGTTTGATATGTAGAGGCAATAAATATTTGGAAACTGACTTCTTAATGCTACCAATAATGGTTATACATACATTTTGTTTCATTATGGCTAAGCAATACATAAGAGGAGAACTTATGATCGGGGATTATGTGCCATATAATGTAGACATGGGTATCTTACCAAGTCAATAGAAGTAGTTTATATTTGTAATATTTAATTGAAATTATGAAAAAAAAAAAAAGGGAAAATACTAATATGTCTAACACATCCATCTAATCTATATTTCCAAATTTTTTTGCTAAAAGTTAGAAAAGAAGCAAGACATTACTTCAAAGTTACAACTTATATTATATCTTAAACCTTTACGTCGTATCTTGATTTATCTAGGCAGTTTATATTTGTAATATTTAATTGAAATTATGAAGAAAAAAAAGGGGGGGGGGGGAATACTAATATGCCAAATGTTTCATAAAATTCTCAAGTGGGTGTTTTGTCTTCATTTGAGCTTCGATGAGCACCAAAATTTGGGGTGGGGCATTTATAGGGTTGTTCATCATTTTGGTAACATTGATCATTAATTTTCTTTTAATTGATCTTGTGCCCTTTTATCATGCCCATTGCTCATAGCATAGTCTTGCATTCTTGCATGTGCATTTTTTTGGTTTGTATGTTTGTACTCATCCTTGCATATCTTGATTAGCTTGTTCACGCATATCATACATTCATTCCCATATTGGTCTTGTTCTCCTTCTTCTTCATCCCTTTGTCATTTGTGACAAAAAGTGAGAGACATCTTTAGGCAACTCTTATCATTTATTGTATTGCGGGGGAGCTGCATATATAAGGGGGATAAGATATCTTGACACTTGTTGTTTGTCTTTCGTATATATTTTTACTTATATGGTGCTTTGGATTATCTTTTGGTATCTATGTTTTCTATGTCTCATTTGCATTGTATTTGTATTTGATTGAACTTGCATCTTATCCATAGTTGATTTACTTAATTATTTGCATATTTGGATGATCGTTACTTATTGTTTTGATCATTGTAGCCATATTCTTTATGGGTGTTGGTTGTTTGGTCAAGTTTCTGTTATGCATATTTTTCATATCTACTTGATTGCATTGTACTTGTTTCTTATTTCGTACTTTCATACTTGCTTTAAACTGTACAGTTTAACATATCTTGTGCAAGTGTTTCAGGTGCATAGTTCTAAGTTCAAGTTTGGTCTCAATCTTTAGAGTTTAAGTGTGAGTCTTTTGTTGGTTATAGGTTTTTAACTCACAGTTTTGTCACAAAATTATAAATGATTGTTTTCACTTTTCACATAACCTAACTCAGAACCCTCTCTCTCTTGTCTCTCAGTTGCTACTACACCGACTACCGGTCCCCCGTAACACCGCCGGTAAACCTCTCTCCCTTCTCTAATTCCACAAGTACTTACACCTTTTAGTTCTGTTACCCTGTTTTGATTGTAAATAAGAGAGAGGAGAGCTACGAAAGAGTTGGGTTTGTTGTTTATGATTATGTTTTTGATATAGCTTTTCACAAAAATGGGTTTGGTGTAATTTGTTTAAACATGGCTTTTTCTGAAATGGGTTCTTCTAGATTAATTCACAGAGGCATAAATTTAGGATTTTTATTTCGTTTTGTTTTGTTTATATGATGTTACTAATATAGCAAGACCATGTTTTTTTTTTGGTGGAAATGGGTTCTTTTAGATTTCATTCATAGATGCAACAATTTCAGATTCTTCATGCAAATATATATGAGTTGGTTGTTAACAAAGTTGAGTGTTCTTTGGAAAATTTGTTGTATATGGTTGTGATCTTTTAAAGCAAATTGATTGGTGCATTAGCTTATTACAATCTAATTTGGTAATATCTAGCTATGTTGGTGGTGGCACGATGAGGGCGATAGTTTTGGTCTAATTCTTGTTGTTATATAACTAGTAAGAATGTTTTTGTTTTTGCATAATGGTTTTCTAATTGTTTGTGATCATTTGATGAATTTGTTTTAACTGATAACTTGATGTCTCTCTGAATGCGTCTAATTTATTGTTTTGCTAAATTTTGATTATGCTTGATATCAGCTCTTTTACTCTTAAATTTACTAGAACTTGTCAATTGTTCTCCTCCATGGATCCCTCTGAGTTTTAGACCTTTTTTCCCAATAAAATAAGTATGTAGACTAGAGGAACAAACTTAGAATTTGGCTACATTATGTCCATAAAGATCTAGCAAATATTCCAACCCATTTATAAGGGTTAGTTTCACTTGCAAAGTCCAGAATTATATTCTATCTATAGTCAATGGAGTTCTTTTGTATTTTTATAATTTTTTTGTGCATAAAGAACTAAAAGAAATTGTAATCTGTGATAAACAAATATTTCTGTATAAATTAGCTATGCAAGAGATACAATTGTTTATTTTACAGTTAATCTTTGTCATGTGATTTTAATTTTGTCTTATTATAAGTATATGTGATTAAATTGTGAAGCCATACTTGATCTATACAGATTTATTTATGTATTTATTTTCTTGTTTTTGTCCTTCTTGTCCTTAACCTTAAAGTACTTACTTTTTATGAAATTTTATTGTTACAATCACCAGCCATGGCAAAGGAAGCAGGTATGTTTGTGGTTCCTCAAACCGTTGTTACTGTTTTATGTTGCAAATGCGGTATTCCAATGGCACCGAATGCTACCAATATGTACGTAAAGTGTTTGCGCTCTGAAGTTGACATCACAAAAGGTCTACAAAAGCATGTGATCATAAATCATTGCCCTGAGTGCAACAGCTACTTGTAGCCACCAAGAAGTTGGATCAAAGCCCAATTAGAATCAAAAGAGCTGTTGACATTCTGTGTGAAGAGGCTGAAGAATTTGAACAAGGTAAGATTGGTACATGCGGAATTCATTTGGATTGAACCCCATTCAAAGAAGATCAAGGTCAAATTGAAAGTTCAGAAAGAGGTTCTTAATGGAGCAATACTTGAACAATCGTATGTGGTTGAATATGTTCAGCAAGAGCACATGTGTGAATCATGTTCAAGAGTTCAGGCCAATCTTGACTAGTGGGTTGCAGCAGTGCAACTGCGCCAACGTGTTTCTCACAGGCGTACTTTCTTTTATTTGGAGAAGCTAATTCTGAAGCACGGTGCTGCTGCTATCACCATAAAGATTAAGCAGATGGAACAATGTATCGACTTCTTTTTCTCTAACCGGAGTCATGGTGTGAAATTTGTGGAATTCATTGGTAAGGTTGCTCCAATGAAGAGTCGCAATGACCAACAGCTTGTTTCCCATGATATAAAGAGTAATTGGAGGTTTCCGTTTAAGTCTCTACTCATGAGCAGGCAGCTGGTGGATTATATTGTGTTAAATAGTAGCTTCTGTGATTTTGAAGCTTTTTTATGTTTTGAACTTGCTTAAAAATTTTCCAATTCCTGTTTTTTTTGGGTTTTTTTTTTTTTTTTTTTGGGTTTATAAATCATTGAAGTTTTTGTTGTATAATTGCTTAATTGGGTAGTCAGTATGTTGCATGTTGTGATTCTGATCATTTGGTTAAAATTCTTGCGGGCTTGTCTTTTTTGCACTTATTTTGATTTACACATGCTATTGCTTAATTGGCTTACAACCCTCAGAATCTAAGCATTATATGCTACCAATGAGTTATATAAAACCTGGTCAATTTCTATTCTACCTGTTGAATATTATAGCAAGGTCCAGTGTTTCACTGGTATTCGATTGTTTCTTATAAACGACCTTGCTTGAGTTTCTAATTTTCTAATTTTCTATCAATTGAAATTTTACTTTTTGGACATGTTTTTAGTAAATTAAGCAATTTTTTATTATTATAAAGAATTATTTAAATTATTGATCACTTTATGTTCCAACATGCAATTGGGACTTCTATACTTCAGAGTTCAAACCGTTCATTTTTGTAGTTATTCTAGTAGTCCGGTTTTCAAAATTGAAACCAAACATTGCCTCCTTCGTCTTTGAGCTCGTGTTTGCTTTGTAGCAACTAGCAGCCACTATATTCACATTAACTTCGTCAGAGATCCAGGCCTCTGTATGGGAAAGCAAGAAAAGTTTGATATGTAGAGGCAACAAATATTTGATAACTGACTTCTTAATGCTACCAATAATGGTCATACATATTGTGGAGGTTTTTTCCCCGCACACTCAGCTCATTGTCCTCTTTGGGGAGCCAAGCCCGCAAGGATTTGTCCTCGTCCCCGAGTGTGGTCTTTGGGATTTTCACCTCTTTGAGGCTTGACACCCTTAGTCCCACATCGGTTAGAGAAGCGCCATGCGCATGCCTTATAAGCCCTTGGAGCAAGGCATGGTGTACCACTCATCACACATGTGTGGCTGAGTGGTACACCATGCCTTGCTCCAAGGGCTTATAAGGCATGCGTGTGGCGCTTCTCTAACCGATGTGGGACTAAGGGTGTCAAGCCTCAAAGAGGTGAAAATCCCAAAGACCACACTCGGGGACGAGGACAAATCCTTGCGGGCTTGACTCCCCAAAGAGGACAATGAGCTGAGTGTGCGGGGAAAAAACCCCCACACATATCATTTTGTTTCATTATGGCTAAGCAATACTTAAGAGGAGAACCCATGATCGGGAATTATGTGCCATAGAATGTAGACATGGGTATCTTACCAAGTCAACAGAAGTAGTTTATATTTGTAATATTTAATTGAAATTATGAAAAAAATAAAAAAGGGAAAATACTAATATGTCTAACACATCCTTCTAATCTATATTTCCAAATTTTTTTACTAAAAGTTAGAAAAGAAGCGGGACATTACTTAAAAGTTACAACTTATATTTTATCTTAAACCTTTACATCGTATCTTGATCTATCTAGGCAGTTTATATTTGTAATATTTAATTGAAATTATGAAAAAAAAAGGGGGGGGGGGGGGAATACTAATATGCCAAATGTTTGATAAAATTCTCAAGTGAGTGTTTTGTCTTTGTTTGAGTTATGATGAGCACGAAAATTTGGGGTTAGGCATTTATAGGGTTGTTCATCATTTTGGAAAAATTGATCATTAATTTTCTTTTAGTTGATCTTGTGCCCTTTTATCATGCCCATTGCTCATGGCATAGTCTTGCATTCTTGCATGTGCATTTTTTTGGTTTGTATGTTTGTACTCATCCGTACATATCTTGATTAGCTTGTTCATGCATATCATACATTCATTCCCATATTAGTCTTGTTCTCCTTCTTCTTCATCCCTTTGTCATTTGTGACAAAAAGTGAGAGACATCTTTAGGCAACTCTTATCATTTATTGTATTGCGGGAGAGCTGCATATATAAGGGGGATAAGATATCTTGACACTTGTTGTTTGTCTTTCGTATATATTTTTACTTGTATGGTGCTTTGGATTATCTTTTGGTATTTATGTTTTCTATGTCTCATTTGCATTGTATTTGTATTTGATTGAACTTGCATCTTATCCATAGTTGATTTACTTAATTGCTTGCATATTTGGATGATTATTACTTATTTTTTTGATCATTGTAGCCATATTCTTTATGGTTGTTGGTTGTTTGGTCAAGTTGCTTTCATGCATATCTTTTCATATCTACTTGATTGCATTGTACTTGTTTCTTATTTCCTACTTTTATACTTGCTTTAAACTGTACGGTTTAACATATCTTGTGCAAGTGTTTCAGGTGCTTAGTTCTAAGTTCAAGTTTGGTCTCAATCTTTAGAGTTTAAGTGTGAGTCTTTTGTTGGTTATAGGTTTCTAACTCACACTTAAGTCTTGAGTATGTATTCGGGATGTTTTGTCACAGAATAGCCAAAATGAGAGATTGTAAAATCCATGTTTTTGTTGGCTTAATTTCTTGCCAAATTTATTTGTAGTTATTCTTTCATTTTAATGTATCTTTTTGGGACTTTAATGTAATTTAGGGACTTGAGCCTCTCCTTAACATTGGAAAGCTGCATCAATTAGAGATCTCGCAACTTGGAGGCGACATACATAGTCCACGAGTGACACGTGGTAGAAGATCTAGAGAGACTGCTAAGGTGACCATCTCGCGACAAAAAGCTTGTGATAAGGCTGCAAAATGTCTGCTGGTAGTTTGCTTTGTTCATATCCTGATCTTCCTTTTAGCTCACATCATATAAGCCAAGAATTACACCCTTTGCATGTGTGAACAGGAAATAAGTGTGTGAACTAAGCTTATAAAAATAAGAAAGAGCATTTTTTTCATCCTAGCCCTTTTGTATGTGAGAGAGTGCCTTCACCTAGAGAAACAAATCTATTTATCCTCTCTTATCCTTTTCTCTCTCAAATGATATATCCTTGAGAGAAATGTGTAACCTTCACCTCCATCACCAAACCTTGAGTGTTGTGAGTTTGTTTTAGGGCTAGAAACTTAGTGAAACCAAATCAAATCCAAATCCTTTGGTAACTTTCCGTTGGCAACTCAACGATGGTGACTCCAGTAAACTAGATGAAGAAAAGACTTGACGAAGTTGGTTGCTAGTTGGAGCTTAGAGGGCTCCATTACATAGGGAGATATAGGCTTGGGGGATTTATAGTTACCCATGTTTTGCAACTATTAATGCTGGTGAAGTTTTTCGACGAGTGGTTGACGAAGAGGTTTTTTTTTCTTTTTTTCCTTAGTTGATCGGGTTTTCCTCTTTGAAAACACATCTTGGTGTTTTCATGTGGTTTGTTTTATTTTCCGCATTTTCGTATTGTTCTTTACTTGCTCTAGATTGTTCTTTATCTTGCTTGCAATATGAAACTTGGCTAAACATGTATATTGAAACTAAGTTGTTAGTTTAGTATTAAAAGTGATTAAGCCGTAAAACTTTGTCTTAAGGGTTCTAAAAATCTTGCTAGAGTTAAAATATCATATTTCAAAAAGTCTTAATCTTGCAAATTCGAATTGTTTAGGATTGATGTGGGATAACAGTCCTATGTGATCACACGATCTGGCTCACGATTCCATACCTACCCAAAAAAAAAACCCACATTTTTAGTCCTAAATTGAAAAAGGATTTCAAAAAAAATAAAAGTATAGAATTGAAATTTTATAAAATTATGGCATGAGAATTATACTTAAAAGTTAAAACGATAACTTTATGGGTCACTAACCTAAAAAATTATATATATATATATATATATATATATTGTGGGGGGTAAAAGACTAATAGGCCCATTTCAATATTTATACTGGGCCAGGGGCCCAGCCCATGGAAAAACCCCTCCTCGGCCATAGGGAAATCCTCCTCGGATGGATATAGCTGAGGGTAAAAGAGGTAACAGATCACCGGTAGCGAGACTACGGATCGTTCCATAGGGCAGGGAAAGCACTAAAGTAGGGAGAGATAACAGAGAGAACGGAAGCGTCTAAGGGAAGACTGCCTTTATTGCATTCAATACCCTGCGCCTGACACAGCCATACTTCTCTGTCCTTACAACCACTCCCAACAACTGAAGGTAGGGGCTGATGGGACAAGTACCTACCCTAGGGACCCTTGTTAGGAGGAGGAAACGACTATAAAAAGGGGAGTAAAGAGAAACGAAGGAGGGAGACCTCCAACACACAAGAGGCACCAGAAAAAGCTCCTCGGATCTTGCCGAGGACCAAATTTCCTCTGTTAAACTCGGCCCTTGAGGAACACCCTGATGGTCGTCATTCACACACCTAAGCCCAGCTCTTTGGCCCACTCTCTACAAATTCATTGTATTGGGCTCACTGGTTTAAGGTTACGAGCATCTTGGACCTGGCCTGAAAAAACGTGCCCCTACATATACACACACACATATATATATATATATATATTAATACAAGTAACTCCAAAATTTATGATTTAATATTTATCCTTTAGTAAATAATAAGAATTAGATTATTAAATAAACCAAAGATAAATTTAAGTAATCGTAATTGAGCACGTTACAAGTCAAATGGGATGCATTTTCAAATTGTGATTAGTGTAACTTATATTCGAAAATCAAGATTGGATATTTAAAAACTCCCCGGAGAATTGCTTTTAATTACACTCCTAAATTTAATTAATCATAGACGCCATATTGAATCTCTCAATCCAAAGTTTAGACCTATAAATAGGTATGTTAAATTTTATATATGGACCTTTAATTCAACATCAAAATGGGTAGACACTAAAATAATTTTGTAAGGTAGCGTTTGGATACTGATGAAAGTATCAGCATCTGCGTTTTCACTTTTTTTTTTTTTTTTTTTTTTTTGAGAAGAGCATTAACTGAGTTCTAGTGGGTCCCGTGCGGTTCACGGGACCCACAAACTTCTTTTTTCAACAAAACTTTCATTAAAAATGGGTCTCACGGCACTATTCACGCATTTAAAAATTATTTTGCTACAGTGTTTTCAGTTTTCAATTTTTAGCAAAATAAGCGGTATCCAAACAGACCCTAAATGATGGTGATAGTTACACCATGTATGTATCGGACACAGAGCTAAAATCGTGTTTTCTAAAAACTCAATTAAGATAAAATTGTGTTTTCAAAACATAATTTTATAGGCTGTGTGTATTGAAGTGTGTAATATGCTGTGTGCAACAATAATTAGCCTATTGTAAAATTCTCCGATGACTTAATTTGTGCTCTAATCGCTCTTCTAGTCAAACCATGAGCTAGCCACCAACTAGTATCCATCCAATAAGCTAGCCAACATTGAACTGTGTTAAGGGCTCTTTTTGATTTTCAGGACTAGTGGCTCAATTTAATGAATTTATTAGGCACCCCACATTACATCAGCAAAAATAAAACCAAAAATTTTAAGAAAAAAAATTTATTGGACCATGGGCCGAAGTAGTTTAAGTCCCAAAAAAGTCCTAGCCTTAGGGACTTTTACATTTTTGAAAAAAATAAAAGTCAATTGTTCTTTATTACTTAAGACATATTTAGTTGATTGTAATGGACACTGTAATTTAACAGTTAATCTTATAGTTTAGCTATTTAATATTTTGATTATGTTTTTGTGGCGAGAATAAAATCTTGAAGCTTAATACTACACAAAATAGGATTAGAAGCCCAATCATTCTCCACTGCACAAATGTCTACTAGCTTACAGGTTGGGCTTGAAATGCCCATATATTCTTCATCTCACGAATTAGGCTTAAAGCCCACAACACTCCCTATCGAAGTTAAAGGCCCACCTCACAACTTTACTTCAAAATAAAAGCTTTATTTACACAAAAATTAGTCATTGACGGGAAAAAAAAAAAAAAAAAATTAAGAAAAACTTGAATCACCAGTAGTCTATTTCAACGCAGCCGTGCGGTGAGCACAGAGAGGACTATTCTTTCGCCTTTCACTAGTGGTCTATTTCACAATGCTATTTTAAAAAAAAAAACCAGTAAAACGACTGCCGACTCGGAACCCTAACTCGGAACCGTCTCTCTCTCGCCTCTCAGCTGCTGCTACTGCCGGTAAACCTCTCTCCCTTCTCTAATTCCACGGGTACTTCAACCTTTTGGTCCTGTTACTCTGTTTTGATTTGTAAATAAGAGAGAGGAGAGCTATGAAAGAGTTGGGTTTGTTGTTTATGATTATGTTTTTGATATAGCTTTTCACAAAAATGGGTTTGGTGTAATTTGTTTGAACATGGCTTTTTCTGAAATGTGTTCTTCTATATTAATTCACAGAGGCATAAATTTAGGATTTTTATTTTGTTCTGCTTTGTTTATACGATGTTACTGATACAGCAAGACCCTTTTTTTTTTTTTTTGTCATGTGATTTTAATTTTGTCTTATTATAAGCATATGTGATTAAATTGCTAAGCCATACTTGATCTATACAGATTTATTTATGTATTTATTTTCTTGTTCTTGTCCTTAACCTTAAAGTACTTACTTTTTATAAAATTTTATTGGTACAATCACCAGCCATGGCAGAGGAAGCAGGTATGTTTGTGGTTCCCCAAACCGTTGGCACTGTTTTATGTTGCAAATGCGGTATTCCAATGGCACCGAATGCTGCCAATATGTGCGTAAAGTGTTTGCGCTCTGAAGTTGACATCACAGAAGGTCTACAGAAGCATGTGATCATAATGCATTGCCCTGAGTGCAACAGCTACTTGCAGCCACCAAGAACTTGGATCAAAGCTCAATTGGAATCAAAAGAGCTGTTGACATTCTGTGTGAAGAGACTAAAGAATTTGAACAAGGTAAGATTGGTGCATGCGGAATTCATTTGGACCGAACCCCATTCAAAGAGGATCAAGGTCAAATTGAAAGTTCAGAAAGAGGTTCTTAATGGAGCAATACTTGAACAATCGTATGTGGTTGAATATGTTCAGCAAGAGCACATGTGTGAATCATGTTCAAGAGTTCAGGCCAATCCTGACCAGTGGGTTGCGGTAGTGCAACTACGCCAGCATGTTTCTCACAGGCGTACTTTCTTTTATTTGGAGCAGCTAATTTTGAAGCACGGTGCTGCTGCTTCTGCCATAAAGATTAAGCAGATGGAACAAGGTATCGACTTCTTTTTCTCTAACCGGAGTCATGGTGTGAAATTTGTGGAATTCATTGGTAAGGTTGCTCCAATGAAGAGTCGCAATGACAAACAGCTTGTTTCCCATGATATAAAGAGTAATAACTATAATTACAAGTATACATTCTCAGTTGAAATCTGCCCAATATGTCGTGAGGATTTGATCTGTTTGCCGCTCAAAGTTGCTGCTAGTTTGGGAAATCTTGGCCCATTGGTGATTTGCACCAAAGTGACCAACAGCATTGCTTTGCTTGACCCGTTGACCTTAAGGATTTCTTACTTGGATGCTGATCAGTATTGGAGGTTACCGTTTAAGTCCCTACTCACAAGCAGGCAGCTGGTGGAGTATATTGTTTTAGATGTGGAGATAATTTCTTCTGAAGTTAATGTTGGTGGCTCCAAGTACGTTTTAGCTGATGCACAAGTGGCCCGAGTGTCAGATTTTGGAAGAAATGATTCAATTTTCAACATAAGAACACATCTAGGCCATCTTTTGAACCCCGGAGATTTTGCCCTTGGTTATGACTTATATGGGGCTAACAGTAATGATATTGTGATAGAGAAGCACAAAGGTCTAGTCATCCCTGAAGTGATTCTTATAAGGAAAAGCTATGAAGAGAAGCGTCAGAAGAAGCGTGGCAAGCCTCGTGCCTGGAAGCTTAAATCCCTTGACATGGAAGTTGATGATAAGAATAGAACTGATCAAGAAAAGATTAACTTGGAGTATGAACTGTTCTTGAAGGATCTGGAGGAGAACCCTGAATTGAGGTTCAATATATCATTGTATCGTAATAAAGACTACCAGCCATCAGAGATGACATCTGTGGCTGATGGAGATGACGTACCTTCTATTCCGTTAGATGAGTTGCTGGCTGATCTTGATCTAAGCGAAGCAAAAGCAGAAGATGAAGATGATGAAATGAGGGAGTGATGACCAGAACCTTTTGATCCATTGTCCTACTCTCTCATTGTCCCTTCACAAGTTCACCACCACCCTTCTTCCTCCGTGTTTTAAACACAATGATTTAGGCATTTTTGTTGATGATTTTGTATGATTATATCTTGGTTGCTCTTGGCTCTTTTAAATATGCCGGTTGCTTTTGGGAGTTTTTACATCTTTTAGGAACAACCCTTTTCATATTGATGAAAAAGAACTACTTTGGATCTGATGGGTTGGTGGGGTTTTGTGTTTTCTGTGATGTTATGTTGTTTTATTGTGTTATTTTTCTTAGCATGCAAACAAGGACTAATGGGTTTGTGTTGTTAGTGTCTGTTTTTCTATGCATTATTTTAGGTTTTTTTTTTCATTTGGGTTCTTGTTGCGAGATTATATATAACAAAACAGATTGTAGAAATGTTGGATCTCAATTAGTATGATAATCTCTAAGCATTAATGAATGGAAATTTGAGCTGGTTATTGCATTCGATTGGTGCCCAAATTAATTATTGCTAACTTATATGGGAGCTTAGTAGGAACTGGGAAGTGTAAGTGTAAGGAATAAGCTTCTTATGGTGCTTATTTTCCCTCATTTTCTAGGTGACCAATCAGGTCAAAATGGTGTTTGTGTTGTTTCAGCTACTATTTAAAGGGAGAATAAAGTAAGACTGATCTGCCTGCATACATTGGTGAGTTTTGCTTCTGCCTAAATCTTTTGAATTGTGGTTTATCTTCTCAATCTTTTGAATTAACCATTGATGACATGCAGATACTGTTTGTTTGGACATTTTGCTTGTACTTCTTGATTAAAAGAAAAGTGAAAGGAAAACCATAAAACGTTTGTTCCTGAAGCAATGGTTAAAATACTTAGAATATTGCATTCTCTTCTATAAGCATTACTGATTATGGATAATCCTCTCCCTGCTGTAGGCAATATTATTACATGTTATATATTCCGAACCATATGAGGGAAACAAGAGTTATATCACTTAACCAAAGTACATGTCAGATTTACTTTGGTTAAGTGATATCCTTAGCAACAATCATCTGTGTGTGTGAAAAATCCAAGATACCAATGTTGAAGATATGAATTTAGGGTGTTTCACCCTCTATATTGTATACTCTATAAATTGTTGCTGGACTGCCACGTTCAAGTTACAATAATAATATTACCATACATCCAATCCATAGCAGTAGATGTAGTGTCTGAATTTGACACAGTTCTATTTGATGTTTTTCTTCCTTGCAAGGGAGCAAAAAAATCTAAGAAGTGAGAAGTGTAACATCTCTGATGAACACATAGCAAGAGCTCAAATACACGAATACTCTTTTGTTTCCTCTCTGAAGGACTTCATTCATCTCAGCACTGCCAATTCCTATTTCTCTGAGAAAAGTTTTGTTTTCTCAATCTCCTAAGAGGTCAGAATTCCAATTCACCCCATCTGTATTCCTTCAAATTCTCTGCCAAGTTTGAACTACATTTCCAGAAATCCCTGTAAATTTTTCAAGTTTTAGCTTCTCCAATTTCAGTATAAGAGTGAGTGTTTTGCTTTGCTTGCATTGAAGTTTCTTCTTCATCAACTTATTTGTGTGAATTTTGTAGCTTCAAACTGTAATTGTTATGGCTAGGGACACTTTGGTTTCTCTTTGTTGAATTGGAGAAATGTTTTGCCAAAATTAATAATTTTGAAGGGAAAGTTCAAATCTTTGATATAAGATGTATTTGTATTGTGAATTTGCTTTGATGGGTTTTGTTCAAGTTGATGATATGTGTCTTTTAGGCATTTGGATAAATGGGTTGTTGGATATGGAGTAAAAAGTGAAAACCCCAAATTTAGCTAACGTTTTTAGGGTTGAAAGGAAGTGGAAGTTGGTGGGTTTGGAATTTTGGAGTTTTAGAGGCCACTGTGTATGGATTCTATTTGATGAGAAATGCAACCGCCATCACATTAGAATTCACGGATCAATCTGGCGGATGTAAAAGCTCAGTCAGTTAGGAGACTTGGGCAAGGAAGGTTGAAGAAATATTTTTATTATTTGAGCAGATCGTTGAGTTTGAAGCTAAGCAAGGTGGAGTTTATATGTTTGATTTTGAAAAATGCTTATTATGCAAAAGTTCCACCACCGCCACCAATGCCTAAGAAGGAAGTTCAAGCAGGTACGAGTGATGGGTATCGGCAGAGCAGGCTCTGTCCTTTACTGAATGGGGCTGTTTTGCCATCCTCACCTCTAGAGGCACAGTCGGAAATTCTTGTTAGGCCAGTCGGGAAGGTGGGTTTTGCTTCCCACCAATTTTTGGTTACTTGTGATAATGTATTATTAGAAAATGGGGATTGTGATATACGGACAAAGACTCACAGAAAATGCAGAGTGTGAAGGAGAGGTTTTGCTTTCCAGCCCTGCTAAATTAACACAAATAAAGGGATCAACAGGTTGTTTAGTTTCTGTAGACATTAAAGATGAGAAAGAAGTATTAGCCAATTTGTCGATTAATGGGTTGGATGCTTACTTGAAAAAGTTGATCAAGTCCTGCGTCGAAATGGTAGGGGCAAGATGTGGGCGTGACTTGTCGAAGAATAATAGTTAAAAGCACCAGTTTGATGGGAAGCATTTCCCAATTTCATTGTTAGATCTCAAGGTGGCAATGGAGCTTAACCCACAGCAGCTTGGGGAAGACTGGGCATTTCTGCTGGAGAAAATATGTATACATGTATTTGATCAATAACATTTCTGGAGCAACTCTTGGTCTCTAATATGTGATTGATTTAATTACTGACTGGTTTGAATGGTCATAGACGCTTGACAGCTTTGCTTCGGTACTTATGATGCAGTAATTCTCATGATAACGTAATGCTCCTCCATACAAGTTCACCCAAATCAGGATATTTTCTGCCTTAAACCTCGTTCTCGATCCCAACAACCCCTTCTATTAGCAACCAGCCTGAATGTTGTTGAATGAAGAATCTTATGTTTGATTGCCTTGTTGTAACTTAGCTTAGTTTTGTTCTTTCTACCTATTTTTAGCTTTTTTGAATTTTTTTTTTTTTGGTAATTTACATGCATTGAGAATAGAATTTAAGATCAGTTTTGCAAGAATAATTTGTAATATGTCTAGCTCAATAGATAGGTAAAACTGCATGATGTAAAAGCTCGTGTATGTATTTTAAGACTTAAACTTTGTTGAATTCTTGATATTAACAATGCTTTCTCACAAGATTCTTCTTTATGTGTTTACTTCCAAATTTTGAAAGTGGCATTTCATTTTAAATGGTTTCTTCTAAACAACTGCGCACTTAAATTACAACTTCTTTTGAAGTTTCTCCTGTAAGGATAAGTTTCTCACAACCTTCATTACGGGCTCCCATCTATGCAAAGAATAGATTACATTTTTGTACTATTCAATCTTGGTCAAAAGATTTTGATTTCAAGGTTTTCTTAATTTTTTCCCTCAATGACTAATTTTTGTGTAAATAAAGCTTTTATTTTGAAGTAAAGTTGTGAGCTGGACCTTTAACTTTGATGAGGAGTGTTGTGGGCTTTAAGCCTAATTCGTGAGGTGAAGAATAACTGGGCATTTCAAGCCCAACCTCGAAGCTAGCAGATATTTGGGCTTTCTTTTTGTGGAGAATGATTGGGCTTCTAAGCCTATTTTGTGTAGTATGCGTCAGGATTTTATTCTCATCCTGAACAATGGACTCTCATTTTTTCAAACATGTAAAAGTCCCTGGCCTTAGGACTTTTTTGTGGTTTCTTTGGGACTTAAACTAGTTCGGCCCACGGTCCAATATTTTTTTTTTTTTTTTTTTTTTTTTTTTTTTTTTTTTTTCTGTTGCATTTTTTAGCTGACGTAGTGTGTTGGGTGCCGGGGGGGGGGGGGGGGGGGGTGGGTTGGGGTGCCTAATAAATTCATTAAACTGAGCCACTAGGCCTGAAAAATCTAAAAAGCCCTGAACACATTTCAATGTTGGATAGCTTATTGGTGGATACTAGACGGTGGCTAGCTCGTGGTATGACCAAATGAGCAGTTAGAGAGGACAAATTAAGCCCTCAGATACTTTTATAATAAGCTAATTATTGTAAAAGTTTTATGCTTTCGGCCACAGTCCACGGATACCCCTACTGAAAATTTTTACACTCAGCTTCCAGACCTCTGTAAAGTTGATAGGCTTGACCATGAATTCTAACAAGCAAAATGCTAATTCATTGTACTCATTATGCTCAGCACATGTTCGGCTACCTACCCAGTATTGCACTTATGATGCTAACTATATATCCTTGCTACATAATTTGGACTAATTTTTACAGTGAAACTCCTTTAAACTCTCCTTCTTCATTGGAAGTAGATTAAAAGTTTATGGATAGAACAACATTAGTTAAATCTTGATGAACCAAGAATATATATATATATAGTATAAGCAAAAAAAACCCCGCATATAAGACGAGGACGCTATGGTTCCTATAAGACGAGGACGCTATGGTCCCTATAAGACTTAGTGAAACGGCGCGTTTTACAGGGCTATCCTTTTATCGAAAAAAAAAAGTATAGCGACGTCGCTTTACTTTAGGGGTTACAAAATTATAAACTGTTGTTTTCAGTTTTCACATAATCTAACTCATAAGAACACTTGAC
Source organism: Quercus robur (assembly GCF_932294415.1). Classification (NCBI taxonomy): domain Eukaryota; kingdom Viridiplantae; phylum Streptophyta; class Magnoliopsida; order Fagales; family Fagaceae; genus Quercus; species Quercus robur. Next base: position 45,944,648 of record NC_065544.1, on the reverse strand, counting down.
TCTCTTTGGCCTCTCAGCTGCTGCAACACCTAACCCCCTGCCAGTTCGCCGTAACACCGCCGATAAGTTTCATAGTCAGAAACAATGTAAAGCATTTCTTTGGTGGAAAAAGTTATTTGCTTTTCTTTTTTTTTTTACATGGAAATCAATATCAATTTTATTTGCATTACATTTTGATTTTAGTTAATCTATGTGGGTTGTAGTTTGCTTAACTGGTAAAATTTCTGATAGTTGTATAAGAGATCTAGGATTCAATCCCCGCCTACATCAAGAATCAATTATTGTCTTGGTTTGATGATAAAAGAGCAATCATTAAGGGCATACAGATGGAAAGAATGGAAAGACAAAGCAATAAAGAAACTAGTTCAATACAAACTATACATATGAAGTTGGACATAGAAAAAGAAAAAGACATAATAAGGAAGGAAAAAGAAAATGATAGCTTGGTAAACTTAGTCAACAAAGAAGAGAAGGATAGTTCCAAGAAGAGTAATAGCTTAAAGGAAGAAATTGATAGAAGACTAAAGTCAATTGAAAGATCTATGGCATATGCCCAAGATTATGGTTTGTTAGAATTAGCTAAAAAGACCATAGATTAATACTCTCTGAAAATAAAATAAATTTTATTCTCAAAAAAAAAAAAAAAATTGTTTAGATTTTGCCTCTCTGTTTAAGTTTGCATAGGACTGTTATTCCACATGGATCCTAAACAATTCGAATTTGCAAATTTTATTCTTAATTATTTGCTATTGGGCCTTTAATTTTGAGCCCAGCCCGGTGTCTTTACTTTACTAAGTCAGCCCAGAGACCCAAACCCATTAATTGAAACCCAAAAAAACAAAAACCAAAAAATCATTTGCTTTCAGTGTTTATTTATTATTGCCCTAATAACTCAGCGGCCCCAAATCGAGGGAGACATAGAGAAAACTCACCGCTAGCTACGCCAAAAGGTTTGATTTTTTTCTCTTTCAAATTTTTTTTTTGATTATTTGATTTTTATTTCTCAAGATTTTGTGGCTTTTTTTCGATTTATCTCAAACAGAGCAACAAGACCAACAAACCACAAAATTTGAGATACATCTATACATAGCCACAAAATATTGACAAACTAAAAAAAAAAAAAAAACCAAACCTCGTATGCTTTTGACGTAGCTAGCGGTGAGTTCTCTCACTAATGGCTCCCCTCTCTCTTATTTACAATCAAAACAGAGTAACAAGGTCAAACAAACCACAAAATTTTAGATACATCTATACGTAGCCACAAAATCTTGATAAACTAAAATTAAATAATAAAAAATTAAAAAGAAATAAAAATCAAACCTCGCATGCTTTCAACGTAGTTAACGATGAGTTCTCTCTTTCTCTCTCTCTATTTGGGGCTATGGAGTTATTAGGGCAATAATAAATAACATTGAAAGCAAATTTTTTTTTTTTTTTGTTTTCTTGGGTTTCATTTAATAGATTTGGGTCCTTGGGCTTACTTAGTAAAATAAAGACACAGGGCACTAACATTTGGGGCTCATTATTAAAGACTCAATAACAAATAATTAATTGTTTGTGATTTGTTTAGACTCATATTTAATTGGTGAGAAAAGTACCTTATATGTCTCTCTCACAAACATTTTTTAAATTCTTCTTCTTAAAAAGTCGGTGTTCAATGAATGAAATAGGTAATACACCGCATCTCTCCAACAAACCTTTTTAAGCTATGCTCAAAAGAGCAAAAATATGTAAGAGCCAATGAGTATGTATGCTCAAAGGAAAACGTTTGTCAAAGACATCTATCTTATATGCACTTATATCATGAATGTGCTTCAACTTCTATGCAAAAGATTCTACTTCAATATGTATCTCTCTTTCTTGTTCTAAGTTTCTCAAGTGTCTATGTGAGAGTTACATACTCTTTACTTTGTGTTAATGTTGGAGATTGTCAACTTCATTGACCATCTTTGTATGAATTGAATGAATAAGTGCTTTATATAACCATACATCTTTTGATAGACTTATCTAAATTTTCACTCACACACCACATACAAGTTAATAGTTCTTGTAGTGCATTATCTCATTTGTTTGATTGTACTAGATCAAATATGTTGTGATTGTTGTTGATCTTGTCTTGGAGAAATCAAAACGTTTTAAGTCTTGTTTTAATGTTTTTAAAGTGCCCTTAAATGTTTGTTCAAAATTTGTTTTCAAACCATGTGTTTTGTGCTAAAAAACAAGTGTTTTAGTGCTTTCACATCCATTTTGTGACTTGGTGTGACCTAGGTCCAATTTATGAGCTCAAAAGTATTTGATCACTTGAAAGATAATGATTTGGTGGCCTATTGGTGACCTATAGGTGACCTGGTCGTGTTCTAGAAAAATTAGTTTTTAAAAAGTGACACAAAAACATGTTTTTCACTTCTATTTTGTCTCCTTTTTGTTCCAAGTCACCCAAGCTTGACATTTTTTATTTTTAATAACTCATAATTCCTAACATCATTTTAAAGTATTTCTAATCTCTCTCTCTTTTTTTATTTTATTTTATTTTTTATGGGTTTCATTTTAAAGAGTTAGAGTTCATTTTTTGAGATGTTGGGTTTCTTGCTTAAAAACTTCATATTTATGGTAAACCTTTTGATTTGTTTGGTGTGTTATTGTTGGATTTGAGTTGTTTTTGGCCCTTTGAGATATCTTTGCATGTATTTAGGCATGTTTTTCATGTGTTTCCCCATTGTTCATATGTTGGTTTATACTCTATGTATACCAAATGTTTGATAAAATTATCAAGTGAGTGTTTTTTCATATGTATGGAATCGTGAGTCAAATAGCGGGATCGCATAATAGAACCGTTGTGCCACATCGATCCTAAACAATTTGAATTTGTAGGACTGTGACCTTTTTCTTTTATTATTTGTTGTTAGGCCTTTAATTTTGAGCAAAAAATGTTACTGTCCGATGTCTTTATTTTACTAAGCCAGCCCAAAGACCCAAACCCATAAAATGAAACCCCAAGAAAAGAATATTTTCTTTCAACATTATTATTGCCCTAATAACTCAGTAGCCCGAAATAGAGAGAGAGAGAGAGAACTCACCGCTAGCTACGTCAAAAGCATACTTGGTTTGATTATTTTCTCTTTCAAAAAATGTTTTTTTATTTTTTATATTTCATTTAGTTTCTCAAGATTTTGTAGCTTTGTATTGATGTATGTCAAATTTTGTGGTTTGTTTGGTTATGTTAGTTTGTTTTGATTGTAAATAAAAGAGAGAGAGAGAGAGAGTTATCAAAGAGTTGGGTTTGTTATCTATGGATATGTTTGTGTTAGAGCTTTTCACAAAATGGGTTTGGTATAATTTGTTTGAACACGACTTTTTCTAAAATTGGTTCTTCTAGAGTAATTCATAGATGCAAAAATTTAAGATTTTTTTTTTTTTTTAATGCAAATGAGCACATTCATGTCCAATTATTTATGATGTTACTGATAAAGCAAGACCATGCTTTTTTGGAAATTGGTTCTTTTAAATTTCATTCATAGATGCAACAATTTCAGATTTTTCGTGCAAATATATGAGTTGGTTGTTAACAAAGTTGTTGAGTTCTTTGGAAATTTTGTTAAATATGGTTGTGATCTTTTAAAGCAAATTGATTGGTGCATTAACTCATTCTCATCTAATTTGGTAATATCTAACTATGTAGGTGGTTAGATGCTGAAGGCAATAATTTTGATCTATACAGATTTGTGTATGTATTTATTTAAAAGTCATACTTGTTTTTGTCATTCTTGTCCTTAACCATAAAGCACTTACTGTATAAATCTGTATAAATCAAGTATGGTTTTGCAATTTAATTACGTATGCATATAGTAAGACAAAATTAAAATCACATGACAAACGTCAACTGTAAAAGAAACAATTGGTTCCCCTACATGGCTATTTTGCGACTTTTATTTTTAATTATTTGCTATTGGGTCTTTAATTTTGAGCCCAGCCCAGTGTCTTTACTTTACGAAGTTAGCCCAGAGAGCTAAACCCATTAACTGAAACCCAAAAAACCAAAAAATCATTTGCTTTCAGCGTTTATTTATTATTGCCCTAAAAACTCAGCAACCCCAAATCGAGAGAGACAGAGAGAAAACTCACTGCTAGCTACGCCGAAAGGTTTTAATTTTTTTCTCTTTCAAATTTTTTTTTTTGATTATTTGATTTTTGTTTCTCAAGATTTTGTGGCTGTTTTTCGATTTATCTCAAACAAAGCAACAAGACCAAACAAACCACAAAATTTGAGATACATCTATACATTGCCACAAAATATTGACAAACTAAAAAAAAAAAAAAAAAAAAAAAAAAAAAAAACTAAACCTCGTATGCTTTCGACATAGCTAGCAGTGAGTTCTCTCACTATTAGCTTTCCTCTCTCTAATTTACAATCAAAACAAAGTAACAAGGTCAAACAAACCACAAAATTTTAGATACATCTATACATAGCCACAAAATCTTGATAAACTAAAATAAAATAATAAAAAATAAAAATCAAACCTCGCATGCTTTCAACGTAGCTAACAATGAGTTCTCTCTTTCTCTCTCTCTATTTGGGGCTGCTGAGTTATTAGGGCAATAATAAATAACGTTGAAAGCAATTTTTTTTTTTCTTGGGTTTCATTTAATAGATTTGGGTCCTTGGGCTTACTTAGTAAAATAAAGACACAGGGCACTAACATTTGTGGCTCATTATTAAAGACTCAACAACAAATAATTAATTGTTTGTGATTTGTTTAAACTCATATTTAATTGTTGAGAAAAGTACCTTATATGTCTCTCTCACAAACATTTTTTAAATTCTTCTTCTTAAAAAGCCGGTGTTCAATGAATGAAATAGGTAATACACCGCATCTCTCCAACAAACCTTTTTAAGCTATGCTCAAAAGAGCAAAAATATGTAAGAGCCTATGAGTATGTATGCTCAAAGGAAAACGTTTGTCAAAGACATCTATCTTATATGCACTTACATCATGAATGTGCTTCAACTTCTATGCAAAAGATTCTACGTCAATATGTATCTCTCTTTCTTGTTCTAAGTTTCTCAAGTGTCTATGTGAGAGTTACATACTCTTTACTTTGTGTTATTGTTGGAGATTGTCTACTTCATTGATCATCTTTGTATGAATTGAATGAATAAGTGCTTAATCTAACCAAACATCTTTTAATGGTCTTATCTAAATTTTCACTCACACACCACATACAAGTTAATAGTTCTTGTAGTGCATTATCTCATTTGTTTGATTGTACTAGATCAAATATGTTGTGATTGTTATTGATCTTATCTTGGAGAAATCAAAAGTTTTAAGTCTTGTTTTAATGTTTTTAAAGTGCCCTGAATGTTTGTTCAAAATTTGTTTTCAAACCATGTGTTTTGTGCTAAAAAAACAAGTGTTTTAGTGCTTTCACATCCATTTTGTGACTTGGTGTGATCTAGGTCCAATTTATGAGCTCAAAAGTATTTGATCACTTGAAAGATAATGATTTGGTGGCCTATTGGTGACCTGGTCGTGTTCTAGAAAAATTAGTTTTTAAAAAGTGACACAAAAACATGTTTTTCACTTCTATTTTGTCTCCTTTTTGTTCCAAGTCACCCAAGCTTGACATTTTTTATTTTTAATCACTCATAATTCCTAACATCATTTTAAAGTATTTCTAATCTCTCTTTTTTATTTTAATTTATGGGTTTCATTTTAAAGAGTTAGAGTTCATTTTTTGAGATGTTGGGTTTCTTGGTTAAAAACTTCAAATTTACGATAAACCTTTTGATTTGTTTGGTGTGTTATTGTTGGATTTTAGTTGTTTTTGGCCCTTTGAGATATCTTTGCATGTATTTAGGCATGTTTTTCATGTGTTTCCCCATTGTTCATATGTTGGTTTATACTCTATGTATACCAAATGTTTGATAAAATTCTCAAGTGAGTGTTTTTTCATATGTATGGAATCATGAGTGAAATAGCGGGATCGCATAATAGAACCGTTATGCCACATCGATCCTAAACAATTTGAATTTGTAGGACTATGACGTTTTTCTTTTATTATTTGTTGTTGGGTCTTTAATTTTGAGCCAAAAATGTTAATGTCCGATGTCTTTATTTTACTAAGCCAGCCCAAAGACCCAAACCTAAAAAATGAAACCCCAAAAAAAGAATATTTTCTTTCAACTTTATTATTGCCCTAATAACTCAGCAGCCCCAAATAGAGAGATAGAGAACTCACCGCTAGCTACGTTAAAAGCATACTAGGTTTGATTATTTTCTCTTTCAAAATTTTTTTTTTTTTTTTCTTCCATTTAGCTTCTCAAGATTTTGTAGCTTTGTATTGATGTATGTCAAATTTTGTGGTTTGTTTGGTTATGTTAGTCTGTTTTGATTGTAAATAAGAGAGAGAGAGAGTTATCAAAGAGTTGGGTTTGTTATCTATGGATATGTTTGTGTTAGAGTTTTTCATAAAATGGGTTTGGTATAATTTTTTTGAACACAACTTTTTCTAAAATTGGTTCATCTAGAGTAATTCATAGATTCAAAAATTTAAGAATTTTTTTTTTAAATGCAAATGAGCACATTCATGTCCAATTATTCATGATGTTACTGATAAAGCAAGACCATGCTTTTTTGGAAATGGGTTCTTTTAAATTTCATTCATAGATGCAGCAATTTCAGATTCTTCGTGCAAATATATGAGTTGGTTGTTAACAAAGTTGTTGAGTTCTTTGGAAATTTTGTTAAATATGGTTGTGATCTTTTAAAGCAAATTGATTGGTGCACTAACTCATTCTCATCTAATTTGGTAATATCTAACTATGTAGGTGGTTAGACGCTGAAGGCAATAATTTTGATTTATACAGATTTGTGCATGTATTTATTTAAAAGTCATACTTGTTTTTGTCCTTCTTGTCCTTAACCATAAAGCACTTACTGTATAAATTTGTATAAATCAAGTATGACTTTACAATCTAGTTACGTATGCATATGGTAAGACAAAATTAAAATCACATGACAAACATCAACTGTAAAAGAAACAATTGGTTCCCCTACATGGCTAATTTGCGACTTTTATTTTTAATTATTTGCTATTGGGCCTTTAATTTTGAGCCCAACCCGGTGTCTTTACTTTACTAAGTCAACCCAGAGACCCAAACCCATTTAACTGAAACCCAAAAAAACAAAAACCAAAAATTCATTTGCTTTCAGCGTTTATTTATTATTGCCCTAATAACTCAGCAGCCCCAAATCGAGAGAGATAGAGAGAAAACTCACCGCTAGCTATGCCGAAAGGTTTGATTTTTTTCACTTTCAATTTTTTTTTTGATTATTTCATTTTTGTTTCTCAAGATTTTTTGTTTGTTTTTCGATTTATCTCAAACAAAGCAACAAGACCAAACAAACCACAAATTACAATTTCTTTTTTTTCTTTAGACATAAAAAAAATTATTAAAAAAAAAAAAAAAAAAAACGAACTTCATTGCCATATTATAAACAAACCACAAAATATTATTTCTTTAGATTTTGCAAGTGAAACTAACCCTTATAAATGGGTTGGAATAATTGCTAGATCTTCATTGCCATAATGTAGCCAAATTCTAAATTTGTTCTTCTAGTTTATATTATCATTTTATTGGAAAGATAAGGTCGAAAACTGGTCTTACATATCATACATTCATTCTCATACTGGTCTTGTTCTCCTTCTTCTTCATCCCTTTGTCATTTGTGACAAAAAGTGAGAGACATCTTTAGGCAACTCTTATCATTTATTATATTGCGGGGGAGTTGCATATACAAGGGGGAGAAGATATCTTGACACTTGTTGTTTGTCTGTCGTATATATTTTTACTTGTATGGTGCTTTGGATTATCTGTTGGTATCTGTGTTTTCTATGTCTCATGTGCATTGTATTTGTATTTGATTGAACTTGCATCTTATCCATAGTTGGTATACTGAATTGCTTGCATATTTGGATGATCATTACTTATTGTTTTGATCATTGTAGCCATATTCTTTATGGTTGTTGGTTGTTTGGTCAAGTTGCTTTCATGCATATCTTTTCATATCTACGTGATTGCGCTATACTTGTTTCTTATTTCCTACTTTCATACTTGCTTTAAACTGTACGGTTTAACATATCTTGTGCAAGTGTTTTAGGTGCATAGTTCTAAGTTCAAGTTTGGTCTCAATCTTTAGAGTTTAAGTGTGAGTCTTTTGTTGGTTATAGGTTTCTAACTCACAGTTTTGTCACAAAATTATAAATGGTTGTTTTCACTTTTCACATAACCTAACTCAGAACCCTCTCTCTCTTGCCTCTCAGTTGCTGCTACACCGACTGCCGGTTCGCCTAACACCGCCGGTAAACCTCTCTCCCTTCTCTAATTCCACGGGTACTTACACCTTTTAGTTCTATAACTTTGTTTGGTTCTATAACTCTGTTTGGGTTCTTCTAGATTAATTCACAAAGGCGTAAATTTAGGATTTTTATTTTGTTTTGTTCTGTTTATATGATGAACAAGGTATCGACTTCTTTTTCTCTAACCAGAGTAATGGTGTGAAATTTGTTGAATTCATTGGTAAGGTTGCTCTAATGAAGAGTCGCAATGACCAACAGCTTGTTTCTCATGATATAAAGAGTAATAACTATAATTACAAGTATACATTCTCAGTTGAAATCTGCCCAATATGTCGGGAGGATTTGATCTGTTTGTTGCTCAAAGTTGCCACTAGTTTGGGAAATCTTGGCCCATTGGTGATTTGCACCAAAGTGACCAACAACATTGCTTTGCTTGACCTATTGACCTTAAGGATTTCTTACTTGGATGCTGATTAGTATTGGAGGTTACCGTTTAAGTCTCTACTCACGAGCAGGCAGCTAGTGGAGTATATTGTGTTAGATATAGAGATAATTTCGTCTGAAGTTAATGTTGGTGGCTCCAAGTATGTTTTAGTTGATGCACAAGTGGCCCAAGTATTAAATTTTGGAAGAAATGATACAATTTTCAACATAAGAACACTTTTGGGCCATCTTTTGAACCCAGGAGATTATGCCCTTGGTTATGACTTATATGGGCTAACAGTAATGATATTGAGATAGAGAAGCACAAAGGTCCGGTCATCCCTGAAGTGATTCTTATAAGGAAAAGCTATGAAGAGAAGCGTCAGAAGAAGCGTGGGAAGCCTCGTGCTTGGAAGCTTAAATCCCTTGACATGGAAGTTGATGATAAGAATATAACTAATCAAGAAAAGATTAACTCGGAGTATGAACAGTTCTTGTAATATCTAGAGGAGAACTCTGAATTGAGATTCAATATATCATTGTATCGTAATAAAGACTACCAGCCATCAGAGATGACATCTGTGGCTAATGGAGATGACATACCTTCTATTCTGTTGGATGAGTTGCTTGTTGATCTTGATCTAAGTGAAGCAGAAGTAGAAGATTAAGATGATAAAATGAAGGAGTGATGATCGGAACCTTTTGATCCATTGTCCTACTCTCTCATTGTCCCTTCACAAGTTCACCACCACCCTTCACCTCCTCCGTGTTTTAAGCACAATGGTTCAAGCATTTTTGTTGATGATTTTATATGATTATATCTAGATTGCTCTTGGCTCTTTTAAATATGCCGGTTGTTGTTGAATAATTTATTACATGGCCAATATAGAAGTATCACAATTAAGTAGTAGCTTCTGCGATTTTGAAACTTTTTTATGTTTTGAACTTGCTTTAAAATTTTCCAATTCCAGTTTTTTTTTTTTTTTTTGGGTTTATAAATCATAGAAGTTTTTGTTGTATAATTGCTTAATTGGATAGTCAGTATGCTGCATGTTGTGATTTTGATCATTTGGTTAAAATTCTTGCGAGCTTGTCTTCTTTGCACTTATTTTGATTTACACATGCTATTGCTTAATTGGCTTGCAAACCTCAGAATCTAAGCATTATATACTACCAATGAGTTATATAAAACCTGGTCAATTTCTATTCTACCTGTTGAATATTATAGCAACGTCCTGTGTTTCACTGGTATTCGACTGTTTCCTATATACGACATTGCTTGAGTTTCTAATTTTCTATCAATTGAAATTTTACTTTTTGGACATGTTTTTAGTAAATTAAGCAATTTTTTATTATTATAAAGAATTATTTAAATTATTGATCACTTTATGTTCCAACATGCAATTGGGACTTCTATACTTCAAAGTTCAAACCTCTCATTTTTGTAGTTATTCTAGTAGTCCGATTTTTAAAATTGGAATCAAACATTGTCTCCTTCATCTTTGAGCTTGTGTTTGCTTTGTAGCAACTAGCAGCCACTATATTCACATTAATTTCGTCAGAGATCCAGGCCTCTGTATGGGAAAACAAAGAAAAGTTTGATATGTAGCGGCAACAAATATTTGATAACTGACTTCTTAATGCTACCAATAATGGTCATACATATCATTTTGTTTCTTTATGGCTAAGCAATACTTAAGAGGAGAACCCAAGATCGGGTATTATGTGCCATAGAATGTAGACATGGGTATCTTACCAAGTCAATAGAAGTAGTTTATATTTGTAATATTTAATTGAAATTATGAAAAAAAAAGGGGGGGAAATACTAATATGTCTAACACATCCTTCTAATCTATATTTCCAAATTTTTTTACTAAAAGTTAGAAAAGAAGCGGGACATTACTTAAAAGTTACAACTTATATTTGATCTTAAACATTTACGTTGTATCTTGATCTTCCTAGGTAGTTTATATTTGTAATATTTAATTGAAATTATGAAAAAAAAAAAGGGGGGGGGGGGAATACTAATATGCCAAATGTTTGATAAAATTCTCAAGTGAGTGTTTTGTCTTCGTTTGAGCTCCGATGAGCACCAAAATTTGGGGTTAGGCATTTATAGGGTTGTTCATCATTTTGGTAACATTGATCATTAATTTTCTTTTAGTTGATCTTGTACCCTTTTATCATGCCCATTGCTCATGGCATAGTCTTGCATTCTTGCATGTCCATTTTTTTTTGGTTTGTATGTTTGTACTCATCCTTGCATATCTTGATTAGCTTGTTCATGCATATCATACATTCATTCCCATACTGGTCTTGTTCTCCTTCTTCTTCATCCCTTTGTCATTTGTGACAAAAAGTGAGAGACATCTTTAGGCAACTCTTATCATTTATTGTATTGCGGGGGAGCTGCATATATAAGGGGGAGAAGATATCTTGACACTTGTTGTTTGTCTTTCGTATATATTTTTACTTGTATGGTGCTTTGAACTATCTTTTGGTATCTATGTTTTCTATGTCTCATTTGCATTGTATTTGTATTTGATTGAACTTGCATCTTATCCATAGTTGATTTACTTAATTGCCTGCATATTTGGATGATCATTACTTATTGTTTTGATCATTGTAGCCATATTCTTTATGGTTGTTGGTTGTTTGGTCAAGTTGCTTTCATGCATATCTTTTCATATCTACTTGATTGCGTTGTACTTGTTTCTTATTTCCTATTTTTATACTTGCTTTAAACTGTACAGTTTAACATATCTTGTGCAAGTGTTTCAGGTGCTTTGTTCTAAGTTCAAGTTTGATCTCAATCTTTAGAGTTTAAGTGTGAGTCTTTTGTTGGTTATAGGTTTCTAACTCACAGTTAAGTCTTGAGTATGTATTTGGGATGTTTTGTCACAGAATAGCCAAAATGGGAGATTGTAAAATCCATGTTTTTGTTGGCTTAATTTCTTGCCAAATTTATTTGCAATTATTCTTTCAATTTATTGTATCTTTTTGGGACTTTAATGTAATTTAGGGACTTGAGCCTCTCCTTAACATTGGAAAGCTGCATCAATCAGAGATCTCGCAACCTGGAGGCAACATACACAGCCCACGAGTGACACGTGGCAGAAGATCTAGAGAGACTGCTTAGGTGACCATCTCGCGACAAAAAGCTTGTGATAAGGTTGCAAAATGTCTGCTGGTAGTTTGCTTTGTTCATATCCTGATCTTCCTTTTAGCTCACATCATATAAGCCAAGACTTACACCCTTTGCATGTGTGAACAGGAAATAAGTGTGTGAACCAAGCTTATAAAAATAAGAAAGAGCATTTTTTTTCATCCTAACCCTTTTGTATGTGAGAGAGTGCCTTAGCCTAAAGAAACAAATCTATTTATCCTCTCTTATCCTTTTCTCTCTCAAATGATATATCCTTGAGAGAAATTTGTAACCTTCACCTCCATCACCAAACCTTGAGTGTTGTGAGTTTGTTGAAGGGCTAGAGACTTAGTGAAACCAAATCAAATCCAAATCCTTTGGTAACTTTCCATTGGCAACTCAACGATGGTGACTTCAATAAACTAGATGAAGAAAAGACTTGACGAAGTTGGTTGCTAGTTGGAGCTTAGAGAGCTCAATTACATAGGGAGATATAGGCTTGGGGGATTTATAGTTACCCATTTTTTGCAACTATTCATGCTGGTGAAGTTTTTCGATGAGGGGTTAACGGAGAGGTTTTTTTTTTTTTTTTTTTTTCCCCGGGTGATCGGATTTTCCTCCTTGAAAACACGTCTTGGTGTTTTCATGTGGTTTGTTTTATTTTCCGCATTTTCATATTGTTCTTTACTTGCTCTAGATTGTTCTTTATCTTGCAATATGAAACTTAGCTAAACATGTATATTGAAACTAAGTTGTTAGTTTAGTATAAAAAGTGATTAAGCCGTAAAACTTTGTCTTAAGGGTTCTAAAAATCTTGCTAGGGTTAAAATAGCATATTTCAAAAAGTCTTAATCTTGCAAATTCGAATTGTTTAGGATTGATGTGGGATAACGGTCCTATGTGATCACATGATCCGGCTCACGAGTCCATACTTACAAAAAAAACCCACATTTTAAGTCCTAAAATGAAAAAGGATTTCAAAAAAAATAAAAGTAAAGAATTGAAATTTTATAAAATTATGGCACGAGAATTATTCTTAAAAGTTAATACGATAACTTTGTGGGTCACTAACCTAAAAAATTATATATATATATATATATATATATATTAATACAACTCCAAAATTTATGATTTAATATTTATCCTTTAGTAAATAATAAGAATAAGATTATTAAATAAACCAAAGATAAATTTTATTATTCGTAATTGAGCACATTACAAGTCAAATGGGATGCATTTTCAGATCGTGATAAGTGTAACTTATATTGGAAAATCAAAATTGGATATATAAAAACTCCTTGAGAATTGCTTTTAATTACACTCCTAAATTTAATTAATCATAGACGCCATATTGAATCTCTCAATCCAAAGTTTAGACCTATAAATTGGTATGTTAAATTTTATATATGGACCTTTAATTCAACATCAAAATGGCTAGATACTAAAATAATTTTGTAAGGTAGTGTTTGGATACTGATGAAAGTATTAGTATCTGCGTTTTCACTTTTTTTTTTCTTTCTTTTTTTTGGCAGAGCATTAATTGAGTTCTAGTGGGTCCCGTGCTGTTCACGGGACCCACAAACTTCTTTTTTTTAACAAAACTTTCATTAAAAATGGGTCCCACGACACTATCCACGCATTTAAAAATTATTTTGCTACAGTGTTTTTAGTTTTCAATTTTCAGCAAAATAAGCGATATCCAAACATACCCTAAATGATGGTGATAGTTACACCATGTATGTATCGGACACAGAGCTAAAATCGTGTTTTCTAAAAACTCAATTAAGATAAAATTGTGTTTTCAAAACATAATTTTATAGGCTGTGTGTATTGAAGTGTGTAATATGCTGTGTGCAACAATAATTAGCCTATTGTAAAATTCTCCGATGACTTAATTTGTGCTCTAATCGCTCTTCTAGTCAAACCACGAGCTAGCCACCAACTAGTATCCATCCAATAAGCTAGCCAACATTGAACTGTGTTAAGGGCTCTTTTTGATTTTGCAAGTTTTTATAGTCTAAAATTATGCATAAAAAATGAGTTTATGGGTCATATAATAAATAGCATCCAATTGACACAAAATTTGGCATGTGTGTTAAGAGCGTAAAAAATATGCAATCCAACAATTAGATTTTCGAAATATGTAACAATGTTGACTCTTTTAAAGGAAGCTGTAGTTTTAGGCCACAACTAAATTTGTAATCAAACTTCGTCCGATATTTAATGTTACCACAAAATACTATTTTTTTTTTAATCCAAAATTACTCAGCAATCAGATCGGCTGAGTTATAAATAAAGAGAACTATTCACATCCTTCCTCTACACATATATGTATAACAACATATACAATAACAATACGATGTTTATAGATGTATGAGGTATATTTGAGAATGATTGAGCAATGAAAAGTTTTCATATCGACAAGCCTTCTAACTTGAGTTTCTTGAGTTTCTTTCAACATATGATCATTTTCAAATTATTTATCAAATAAAACGTATTTCTTGAGGTTTTCTTAATTTTATATTCTACACTAATTTACTTGTGACTCTACGTAAGTCACTAGATTACTAGTGACTCAAGGTTTTCTTAATTTTTTCCCTCAATGACTAATTTTTGTGTAAATAAAGCTTTTATTTTGAAGTAAAGTTGTGAGCTGGACCTTTAACTTTGATGAGGAGTGTTGTGGGCTTTAAGCCTAATTCGTGAGGTGAAGAATAACTGGGCATTTCAAGCCCAACCTCTAAGCTAGCAGATATTTGGGCTTTCTTTTTGTGGAGAATGATTGGGCTTCTAAGCCTATTTTGTGTAGTATGCGTCAGGATTTTATTCTCATCCTGAACAATTGACTCTCATTTTTTCAAACATGTAAAAGTCCCTGGCCTTAGGACTTTTTTGTGGTTTCTTTGGGACTTAAACTAGTTCCCACGGTCCAATAAATTTTTTTTTTTTTTTTTTCTGTTGCATTTTTTAGCTGACGTAGTGTGGAGGGGTGCCTAATAAATTCATTAAACTGAGCCACTAGGCCTGAAAAACCTAAAAAGCCCTGAACACATTTCAATGTTGGATAGCTTATTGGTGGATACTAGATGGATAGCCCTGAACAAATTAAGCCCCCAGAAAAGTTTTATGCTTTTGGCCACAGTCCACGGATACCCCTACTGAAAATTTTTACACTTAGCTTCCAGACCTCTGTAAAGTTGACAGGCATGACCATGAATTCTAGCAAGCGAAATGCTAATTCATTGTAGTCATTATGCTCAGCACATGTTCGGCTACTATCCAGTATTGCACTTATGATGCTAACTATATATCCTTCCTAGCTACATAATTTGGACTAATTTTTACAGTGAAACTCCTTTAAACTCTCCTTCTTCATTGGAAGTAGATTAAAAGTTTATGTATAGAACAACATTAGTTAAATCTTTGGAAGTAGATTAAAAGTTTATGTATAGAACAACATTAGTTAAATCTTGATGAACCAACAATATATATATAGTATAAGCAAAAACAACCCCGCCTTAGCCATATAATTAGATGTAGGAAAAAAAAAATAGAAATAGGGAAAAAAGAGAGGTCTCATGTGAATCCAGTTCCTATAAGACGAGACGCTATGATCCCTATAAGACTTAGTGAAACGGTGTGTTTCACAAGGCTATCTTTTTATAAAAAAAAAAAAGTAAAGCGACGTCATTTTACTTTAGGGTTACACAACTATTAACTGTTACTTTCAGTTTTAACATAACCTAACTAAGAACCCTCTCTCGCCTCTCAGCTGCTTCTACACCGACTGCCAGTTCGCCGTAACACCGCCAGTAAACCTCTCTCCCTTCTTTAATTCCACGGGTACTTATACTTTTTGGTTCTATTACCTTGTTTTGATTGTAAATAAGAGAGAGGAGAGCTATGAAAGAGTTGGGTTTGTTGTTTATGATTATGTTTTTTATATAGCTTTTCACAAAAATGGGTTTGGTGTAATTTGTTTGAACATGGTTTTTTCTGAAATGGGTTCTTCTAGATTAATTCACAGAGGCATAAATTTAGAATTTTTATTTTGTTTTGTTTTGTTTATATGATGTTATTGGTATAGCAAGACTTTTTTTTTTTTTTTTTGGGGTTATGGAAATGGGTTCTTTTAGATTTCATTCATAGATGCAACAATTTCATATTCTTCATGCAAATATATATGAGTTGGTTGTTAACAAAGTTGAGTGCTCTTTGGAAAATTTGTTGAATATGATTGTGATCTTTTAAAGCAAATTGATTGGTGCATAGCTCATTACAATCTAATTTGGTAATATCTAGCTATGTTGGTGGTAGTACGATGAAGGCGATAGTTTTGGTCTAATTCTTGTTGTTATATAACTAGTAAGAATGCTTTTGTTTTTGCATAATGGTTTTCTAATCGTTGGGACCATTTGATGAATTTGTTTTAACTTATAACTTGATGTCTCTCTGAATGCGTCTAATTTATTGTTTTGCTAAATTTTGATTAAGCTTGATATCAGCTCTTAAATTTGCATAAGTACATGTATTTTTGGGTTCTTGGAAAAAACAAATACATATATTTTCAACAAAATAGAAATAAAAATAATGAAAATTTTGTAAGAGTCCACAAATAAATTTTTGTACATAAAAATAATTAGAATCCGAGAATGCAAATTGTAGGGACACGATTATTTAACGGCCCAATAATGATGTTGGGCTCGCACATGAAAGATCCCTCACAATATGATTTGTAGAGAGTGGGCTTGAAAGGCTAGCCATTGATCACGGAAGGATGATCCGGTCCTGTTTTTAGGGGAACTTACGTAGAAAGGGGTCCAGCTTGGGGACCCAAACCCTACAGCTTCGTAGCCTGAAGGATTGGGCTCCTCGGACTTGTTCCGAGGAGCATTAAGGTCTTCCCCCGGTTACTCGGCGGTGAGTGTTTTGGTGGTATACATGCACAGTTCAGGTGTTTTCCTCCTTGGAGTTTTTTTTTTTCTCCAGGTGGGATGGGAGCTCCTGGTTTTTGTTTATTTTTTCCAGCCCTCCTGTCCAGATTACTTACTTTCTCTTTTATACTCGCCAACACTCGCTGTCCTTCGTCCACGTGTAGGGTCAACCTTTACAAGACTGATATTTGTCCTGTCAGTCTAATCCCAGAATTCTTGGGGATGGTTGATAAAGCTGAAGAATACGGCTCTGTTAGGTGCAGAGTCTTATCTGGGAAGGGTAGTAAGGGTAACTTACTCAAGATATTTTAGATCTCCTTACAAATTTGTTCCTATACCTCTTTTTTACCCCTCTTCTCAATGGAGCTTTGGATCTGCCGAGGACTAAACTGTCCTCGGCGGCATCTCTGGGCCATTTTTGCCCTATATTTTTGAGCTTGGGCCATAACTTTTTTTGTTTGGCTTGGGCCTTCGGACCCCCCATGAGCAGGTGGGCCTGGCTCATAGATTATTAGGCCCCACAATAGCCCCTCAAAACCCTGCTGTCCAACATCCCGATTGGAGAGGGGGGTTTTGGTAATACCGAGCCTTTATTATGGCTCAATTAATTCAGCCATTGACTGACGCTGGCGACTCTTCACCTGCCAAGGAAGCGTACCGGTCTACAAGATGTTCCTATTAATTTGTGCACGATGCGCGTACGCCGTTTGGTTATCCGGAGCGCGTCTTTAATATCTTCCCTTTACGAGACCTCCCAGATTTAACGGTTATTGATGGCGTGGGGGAACGAAACAGACGTATTCATGTTTGCAGATTTCCTTGGAGATCTGAACACATTAAGTACCCTCTTCTTCGTCCCCTATATAAAGAGAAGAAACAAGAGTTGTTTCTCCCACAGATGAATCCCTTTAGTCCCTTTGAAATTTGAAACCCTTAGATTCCTTCCGGAGTTTACGTTCACTCTCTGGTTATACCTTAACTTGAAATACACTCCCCATAGTAATAAGCAATGAAAAAATCTTTCCCATCCCAGAAACACCATGTTCTAATGAAGCTCGAAATGGCTCGGTCAGGGCAAGGATGGCGAAGACTTAAGATTTGTCTCGCCTTTCTTTCAGCCAAAATCCGAAGCAGGGGCTCGTCACGTCACTCTTTCGGCGTGACTGAGCCGATGACGCACATCATCAGTACTACCCGCTCTCTCATGAGCATATCTAACATGGCACCAGCGTGTTAGGAGTCAGGACTGGGGCAGGGACTAAGTGCCCCTGCTTCTTCCTCTCTTCGTTCACCGGCGCCTCCCTTTACCTCTCTCTCTTCTTCTCCTCCTTCCTTTACTCATGTCCTCCATCTTCCTCATTCATCTCCTCCATCCTCTTCTTCCTTCTCCTTCATCTTCTTCTTCCTTCTCCTTCATCTTTTTCTAAAGAAGGTTCTTCTTTCAATATGAGCAATACTGAGGTAGAGATTGGAGAGACTTTGAAGACAAGTTTAAAAGACATTTGACTATTTACTTATCTGTATTGCGGATGTTATTGTTGCTTCGGCAGTTCACCTTTTGTATAGGCTTATTTAAGCCCCTCTTTGTATGTTATAATAGTTTTTCATATTAATAAAAATTGTTATTATTTTACTTCGCATGTTCTGTTTCTATGTTTTTACAAATTTGCAAACGCTGCTCGGCACAATAATATAGCATTTGAATCAATGGCAACTAAGGACAAAATACTTGCTAATAAAAAGATGTCACCATAATTTTAATAGAATTATTTGACACAGCAATGCCTACCTGTGAATAACGATACTTACCCAAAACAATGCCGAGATTAGAACTGGATGCTCCATGCGGTGTAGGAAGTAATTATCCGAAGACATATCACCCGCAAAAATGAACAGCCCCCTTAGGCTACCGAATAGCGGGGCGTCCCGCCATCAGCCTAACGCTTTTATTGGCATTAACATTTTACAGTATTTGAGTCGAGGACTTTCCCCATCCGAGTAGTTGGCGTCCCAATAGGCTTGAGTCCGAGGACCATGCAAGGCCTCGGTTCTGTCCAAAACTTTTTTGAGTGCTTGGTTTCCCCATAGGCTTGAGTCCGAGGACCATGCAAGGCCTTGGTTCTGTCCAAAAATTTTTGAGTACTTGGTTTCCCCATAGGCTTGAGTCCGAGGACCATGCAAGGCCTTGGTTCTGTCCAAAATTTTTTGAGTACTTGGTTTCCCCATAGGCTTGAGTCCGAGGACCATGCAAGGCCTTAGTTCTGTCCAAAACTTTTTTGAGTACTTGGTTTCCCCATAGGCTTGAGTCCGAGGACCATGCAAGGCCTTGGTTCTGTCCAAAACTTTTGGAGTACTTGGTTTCCCCATAGGCTTGAGTCCGAGGACCATGCAAGGCCTTGGTTCTGTCCAAAACTTTTGGAGTACTTGGTTTCCCCATAGGCTTGAGTCCGAGGACCATGCAATGCCTTGGTTCTGTCCAAAACTTTTTTGAGTACTTGGTTTCCCCATAGGCTTAAGTCCGAGGACCATGCAAGGCCTTGGTTCTGTCCAAAACTTGCGTTTCTTCCTTTGTGTACTTGGTTTCCCCATAGGCTTGAGTCCGAGGACCATGCAAGGCCTTGGTTCTGTCCAAAACTTTTTGAGTACTTGGTTTCCCCATAGGCTTGAATCCGAGGACCATGCAAGGCCTTGGTTCTGTCCAAAACTTTTTGAGTACTTGGTTTCCCCATTGGCTTGAGTCCGAGGACCATGCAAGGCCTTGGTTCTATCCAAAACTTTTTGGAGTTCAGTTTCTCCCTTTCCTCCGGTATTTCATGAGGTGTCGAGCAGGAGGTTGTCCTCGGTAATGGCTATTCCTCGGCGTGGGCCATAGTCCCTGGGCCCCCATGCAGAACGGGCCTGGGCCGCGAATTCACTAGGCCCATAAATTAAGAGGTATTTCTGTAGTCTTTGGTCACGCGGTACTCTTTGGCGTCCCAGTGTTCGAGTTGCGCCTTCACGAGACTCCTTTAATCTCATGGTTGCAGGTGGCGTTGGAAATTGAGCCGGAGCCATTTTGTCTGTAGCGTTCCTTGGGACGCTGTGTGAATTAAATGCCATCACCTTACCTTTTTAAATAAATAGGAGAGAAAGTTGCTTTATCTATGCACAAATCCTTCATTTTCTTCCCAAATCACAACTCCCATATCCGGTGCTATCCTTCCTTAGTATAACATGTTTGAGGCGAGGGTTGGGGAAAAAGAACTCTCACCGTCACAGAGGCGCCGTGTCCTCCTGAGACTCAAAACAGTGAGGTACGGGCAAAGGAGGCCTAAATTCAAGAGAATATTCCGTTTCGACAGAGGGGAAAGGGTGTTTCTCCCTCTTTTAGTCAAAATCCGAAGCAGGTTCTGTTCATGCCAGAGTTTTGGTGTGTCAGAAGAAAGATTCTCCGCCATCATCGCCTCTGCCTTGTTGCAGGCAAATTTTTGGTGAAGGCTCCTCAACTTCCGGCTCCCTGCACCTTTCCTTCAGCGGTGTGAGGCTCAAGTTGGGTTTCATGTACCTTTTCTTCAGCTACGCTAGCCTGAAGCTGGGCTTTCTCTGCACCTTTTCTTCGACGGTGCAGGCCCCAAGCTGGGTTCTTTTGCTGCCTGAGTTATGGGCATGTAAAAGCATTGAGGAAGAACAAGGTCTTGAAGCAGTAGCCAACCTCTCCTCTGTGCCACCTCCTCGGCTTTATCTTATTCTCTTGTATCTTTCTTTTTGATTATGTGGTTAGCCTCAGAAGCCAACCTCTCGTCTGTGCTGCCTCCTCGGCTTTGTCTTATTCTCTTGTATCTTTCTTTTTGACTATGTAATGAGTTTTGACATAAGCTGATTCCCGCTTTTCATTGTACGATGTACTATTTCTTTGTTTTGGTAAAAAGGGAAATTTATTTACTTGTTTTGAATACTATTCTTTTTGGCAATACTACTTTGTGAATGAGTGTGCTCCATGTGTGTGTTTATTCAATGATATTTACAGCAGGAAACCTCGAAACATAATCCAACTAATTCTGATTTACCGACACTACCAGGCATAATAACGATAATTCACAGTAAATTAGACTTAGGAAACTAACCGAGATAGCAGCCGAATATTTCGTAACAAGTGCGAGGAGGTCGTCCGGGAATGTTAAATTCTAAGTAATTCACCCGAGGTGGTAATCGAGCAACAAGGGACTCTAATTGTGTTTATGGTAACATATTGCCCTATATAGCATCAATCCCTTGGGTACTGAAGATCCGAGGGCAGACTTGAGAATCCATGCAATTCAGGAGTTGACACAATTGTTAATGGAGAGTTCTCCTCAAATAGAGTCTAAGGTCCATATAATGTAGTTCTTCTTTTTAAGTAGTTGGTTTCCCCATAGGCTTGAGTCCGAGGACCATGCAAGACCTTGGTTCTGTCCAAAACTTTTTTGAGTACTTGGTTTCCCCATAGGCTTGAGTCCGAGGACCATGCAAGGCCTTGGTTCTGTCCAAAACTTTTTGAGTACTTGGTTTCCCCATAGGCTTGAGTCTGAGGACCATGCAAGGCCTTGGTTCTGTCCAAAACTTTTGAGTACTTGGTTTCCCCATAGGCTTGAGTCCGAGGACCATGCAAGGCCTTGGTTCTGTCCAAAACTTTTGAGTACTTAATTTCTTTTTCGCAGGTCAGCCCCTTGACCAGGGCGGGGAGAGCTGACTTGAGGTCGGAAGCCCCTAGAGTTGCCCGTGCCGTTGGCGCTACAGGACGCAAGCCCTGGCACAAGTTTATGCTGGAACAACAACTGCATGTCGCCGGAGATGGGGGAAAACCCACGAATCTCTGCTTGCTAGAGAGTTGACTCAAACGCCACCTGTGCCAACGTGCAAGCCATTCCCACAGACGACGCCAATTGTAGGGACACGATTATTTAACGGCCCAATAATGATGTTGGGCTCGGACATGAAAGATCCCTCACAATATGATTTGTAGAGAGTGGGCTTGAAAGGCTAGCCATTGATCATGGGAGGATGATCCGGTCCTGTTTTTAGGGGAACTTACGTAGAAAGGGGTCCAGCTTGGGGACCCAAACCCTACAGCTTCGTAGCCTGAAGGATTGGGCTCCTCGGACTTGTTCCGAGGAGCATTAAGGTCTTCCCCCGGTTACCCGGCGGTGAGTGTTTTGGTGGTATACATGCACAGTTCAGGTGTTTTCCTCCTTGAAGTTTTTTTTTTTTCTCCAGGTGGGATGGGAGCTCCTGGTTTTTGTTTATTTTTTCCAGCCCTCCTGTCCAGATTACTTACTTTCTCTTTTATACTCGCCGACGCTCGCTGTCCTTCGTCCACGTGTAGGGTCGACCTTTACAAGACTGATATTTGTCCCGTCAGTCTAATCCCAGAATTCTTGGGGATGGTTGATAAAGCTGAAGAATACGGCTCTGTTAGGTGCATAGTCTTATCTGGGAAGGGTAGTAAGGGTAACTTACTCAAGATATTTTAGATCTCCTTACAAATTTGTTCCTATACCTCTTTTTTACCCCTCTTCTCAATGGAGCTTTGGATCTGCCGAGGACTAAACTGTCCTCGGCGGCATCTCTGGGCCATTTTTGCCCTATATTTTTGAGCTTGGGCCATAACTTTTTTTGTTTGGCTTGGGCCTTCGGACCCCCCATGAGCAGGTGGGCCTGGCCCATAGATTATTGGGCCCCACACAAATATATTCAAATAATTTTAGGTAAATATTTGGAGAAACATTTTGTTTCAAAAGTCGTACTTAAATAAATTTAATTAAATAAGAATGTAGCTAATGCAATTGAATTTATAAAATTTTAAAAATAACACTTGGTATGAATTTCAAATTTAAAATATATATAACACTCAGTATGCTATCCATAAAAAAATGTGTTGTCTTACAAATAGATTTTCTTTTAAGCCTATTCTAAACAACTAAAACTGTAACATCCACTATGATGGAGAGAAAAATATTTCTAGCAATTGAAAAAAAAAATCCAGCTAAAGAGAATGGTGTGATCGTCCTTCCTTGGAAGCAAATTGGTGGAGAAGCAAGATTGTTGTCCATTTCACATCCTTCATCTTAGTACTTCTTCACCTAAAGAAATTGAACCCATGAACCTAAGTTTAACAGGAAAAAAAAAATTCAATGAGATTTAGACATCAAATTTAGCACTAACTTTGATAAGACAATTTTAATTATAAAAATACAAACCAATCTCAAGAATATCTCATCATCTCCCAATCTAAATAAAACTTGGTTTGTAGCAAATCTTTGCCCAAAAAAGAAAAGAAAATGAAAGCAACCAATTATATTGGGTCAATGGATTCTTTAGAGTTTAGATCCTAGAAAGAACTCCAAATGAAAAGATTTTTATTTTTCCCCACTTTGTTTGGTAGATGAGATAAAAAGTTGAAGGACGTTAAATGAATATCATTTTCCTTTGTTTGGTTAGAAGGAAAGAAATTATAATGTGTTTAAATTTCTATTATGCTTTTATTATATAAGTAACACTTTTTTTTTTCTTGGTCTAAAAAAAAAAAGTAACACTTTTTTAAAAGTATTATTTTTTTAAGTTACCGTTATACCACTAGTATATGAAAAAAAATTATTATTATTTTATAATGCTTAAAATTTTACTACAATTTCATTTTCAGATATCTGTGAGCATTGTAGATTAGAAAGGTGTTACGTTTACAACATTTTTACAACAAATCATAGATGGTTAGTTGTTATTGGTTCAAATTTGAACCTAACACTAACTTTTTTGCCCTAACAGTAACAACCTGCCACTTAGGATTTGTTATAAAAGTGTTGTGAAAATATTACGTACATATCACTTCTCTCAGAGGCTGTCTCCAGAAACCATTTGCCATGCATTATGGGAGTGCCTGAAACTTGTAGATGTCTGGGATTCCATTCCAGATTTTGCATTTCGTTAGCTGCGCTCCTTTCCATCGTTCAGGGACCTGGTTCTCTTCGTACACGTGGAAGGGAAAAATCATAAGCTGATGGCAATGATCATGTGGAGTGTGGACATTATGGTACCAAAGAAACCAACTTAGAGTTGGCCTAAAGGAATTTCTTATCTCCCAGGTGATCCCTCAAGCATCACAATCTCTCTCTGATTCCAAGATACTTCTCCCTCAGCTTGTCATGTCGACCACACCAACTCTCAAATCCAATGGTCTTCGCCTCCAAGTGGTTCTCTTAAGATCAACTTCGACGGGGCTACGTTTCCAGACTTGGGTATGTCTGGTTTGGATTAGTAATATGAGATTGACGAGGTAATGGTATCGCTTCGCTCGTGGAGCAAGCACCTCTCCCCTTTTCACCAGACATTGTCAAAGCTATGGCAGCAGTAAGGGCAATATCCTTCCTACAGGAGCTTGGCCTCAACTCATTTATCCTCAAAGGGGATTCGACAACAGTGATCAATTCTCTCAATTCTGCTGAAACTCTCTTTCTCCCTTTGGTCACATTCTTTCTTCGGCAAAATCCACTTTAGTTATCAGTAATTGTATTTCTTTGTCTCACGTACGCAGACTTGGTCACAGACCTAACTAAATATGTTAGACGTGTTAGAGGTTTGTTGATTGAGATGTTGATTACAACTAATTTCTTTGAATAATATCAATAGTATTCTTTCTCAAAAAAGATAATTTTCATTTTGTATTAAGAAATGAATTATGAATTGATGTTAAAAAATTATTATACTTTAAAAATCAAACAATCTTAAAAAATCAAAATTTGAGAAATTCAAGGTTTTGTGGTCAACCAATATCAAAGTTTGAATTGTGATGAATTGATGATATCAAATTAATTTAATAATTAATTAAACTATAAATAACAAAATATATTAATTTGAATATTAGCAATATTGAATAAAAGTATATAAAACAATTTAAACCATTTTAATAAAAGTCTCTTATTCCTTTTTTGTTTTTTTTTTGGAAATGTTCCTTTCTGTTTTTGTGTTAGAGAGAGAGAGAGAGAGAGAGAACCCCGATGGCCCAATGTATCTAAACCAATTAAAGGCCTAGCCCGTGTACATCAAGGCCAAACCCAAAAAGAGATGGACATATAAAAGGACACGCTTGGATTTAGAGCACTAAAAAACACTGCCACTGGAGCCGAAATTTGAGACGTATGGGTCCAATACTAAACTGAACCACTTTTTTATCCCAAATTTTTTTTTTGGTAAAATTGTCAGAGAGAATCTGATGATGGGGAGAGATGAGTTTTGAGTCTAAAGGGTTTTGCCTAAGCCGTTTGACAGAGAAACGTTAACGGAGAAATTCCACTCACAGCTGGTCTGGTCATGTGCTCTGTTTTCACTTTTCATGTCACTTTAAAAGCCTTGTCCTTTTTTAACTCTCTACCTTTTTTTATTTATTATAAAAGACCCTAGTTCTTTTACACTATTTATGAATTTTAGGGGATGAAAAAATTTGGAGAAAAAATAAAAGAGAAAATGAAAAAGGGTATTGTTTGATAAGAAAGGAGGGAGAGGAACATTTTTGGTGGATCTAGACATTTTTCACCCGAGCCCACCTTATTTTCTATCCATTTTGGAGAGATAATTTTAGGTGGGCTCGGGTGAAAAATGTCTAGATCCACCAAAAATGTTCCTCTCCCTCCTTTCTTATCAAACAATACCCTTTTTCATTTTCTCTTTTATTTTTTCTCCAAATTTTTTCATCCCCTAAAATTCATAAATAGTGTAAAAGAACTAGGGTCTTTTATAATAAATAAAAAAAGGTAGAGAGTTAAAAAAGGACAAGGCTTTTAAAGTGACATGAAAAGTGAAAACAGAGCACATGACCAGACCAGCTGTGAGTGGAATTTCTCCGTTAACGTTTCTCTGTCAAACGGCTTAGGCAAAACCCTTTAGACTCAAAACTCATCTCTCCCCATCATCAGATTCTCTCTGACAATTTTACCAAAAAAAAAATTTGGGATAAAAAAGTGGTTCAGTTTAGTATTGGACCCATACGTCTCAAATTTCGGCTCCAGTGGCAGTGTTTTTTAGTGCTCTAAATCCAAGCGTGTCCTTTTATATGTCCATCTCTTTTTGGGTTCGGCCTTGATGTACACGGGCTAGGCCTTTAATTGGTTTAGATACATTGGGCCATCGGGGTTCTCTCTCTCTCTCTCTCTCTAAAATTGCTGACTGCACTCATTTGGGTTCGGCCTTGATGTACACGGGCTAGGCCTTTAATTGGTTTAGATACATTGGGCCATCGGGGTTCTTTCTCTCTCTCTCTCTCTCTCTCTCTAAAATTGCTGACTGCACTCATTTGGGTTCGGCCTTGATGTACACGGGCTAGGCCTTTAATTGGTTTAGATACATTGGGCCATCGGGGTTCTCTCTCTCTCTCTCTCTCTCTCTAAATGACAAAATTGCTGACTGCACTCATTTCGTCGAATTTTTTTTCTAAATAACAATAAATATTAAAAAATTTAGTTAATTGTCACGTTTCAAAACAATGTTGAAAACTAGCATCTCGAGTGTCTAAAACTCGAGTTCCAAGATAAAACTCGAATTTTTAAGTCTCGATTTGTAAATGGATTAGTTGAAAGTGGGAAAAAAATCAAGCTGAAAATCGAGTTTTAAAGACTCATTGAATAAAAACGCCGCTATAGGTCTATAAAACGTCATTTTAGGGCTTAAAAACGCCACTATAGGACTCCTTAAACCTGTACTTATAAAAAAATTTTTGCAGGAAAACGTCGCTATAGGGTTTTAAAACGTCACTGTAAGACTTAAAAACGCCACTATAGGTTAAATTTTTTTGCATGAAACTCGAGTTTTAAAGACTTGAGATCTAAAACGAGTCTTTTAGACTCGAGTTCTAATATGGATCTCGAGTTTCTAAAACTCGAGATGCTACTTTCCTTTATTGTTTCAAACGTTGCCTAACTTACTATTTTGAATGGCTGAAGACATCTGATATGCACAATACCTCCATTTCGTCCCGTTGTCTCTTTTTTTTTTTTTTTTTAATCCTTTTTTCTTTTGATTTTCTGGGCTGTACGTAGTGTTATGTTTTTAGAGACCCTAGTTCTTTTAACCAATTATCAAACAGTTCTCAGGCAATCTTTCTTCGTCAATGGCGGCTGCAGGTACACATTTCCTCTGCTACTTCCCAACCTTTACCAAAACCTTAAATCACTCTCTCAACCAAAACCCATTTTTCAAAATCCCAACTTTATCTCTCAAATCCACCCAAAAGCTGTCTCTTTCTCTTAAAGCCATCCTCTCCCAAAACCCTGCAAAAACCCTAAACCAAAACTCCTCATTTCAGCATTGTTTCACCAAATCCTCAGATGGGTTTCTTTACTGTGAGGGCCTTAAGGTCCAGGAAGTCATGGACTCTGTTGAGAAGAGGCCATTCTATCTCTACAGTAAGCCACAGATTACTAGAAACTTTGAGGCTTATAACCAGGCTTTGGAGGGTCTGAGCTCTATTATTGGGTATGCTATTAAGGCCAACAATAACTTGAAGATTTTGGAACATTTGAGACAGCTTGGTTGTGGTGCTGTGCTTGTCAGTGGAAATGAGCTGCGGCTGGCACTCCATGCTGGTTTTGATCCCACTAAGTAAAGTCATCTACACCCATTTGTGTTTATTTCTGATTATGCTTCTGGCTCTGCTTTGTTTTCCTTTCCTTTATGTTGTACCACATTTTTATAGTATAAAATGAAATGCATTATACCTTAGGCAGTGTTACAGTTATTAATATTTGAATGTTGTTGATATTATAAGTATTTGACTAGTAATGGTGTTAGTTTCAGTTTGATTTGGTGTTGTTCTTGTGTCATTGTTTCTGTAGTCTTATTTTTTGGTGTTTGACTGAACAGGTGTATTTTTAATGGGAATGGAAAACTTTTGGAGGATTTGGTTTTAGCCGCTGAAGCGGGTGTCTTTGTTAATGTTGATAGTGAATTTGACTTGGAGAATATTGTAGCAGCTGCAAGAATAGCTGGCAAGAAGGTTAATGTTTTACTTCGGATCAACCCAGACGTGGACCCTCAAGTATGTAATGACCAGACTGTAATACTTATTGTTATGGATTGTATAGTGTGTAGAGCCTGTAATGTGGTAGTTAAGAGAAAAGTTTTTACAGAATTTAAATTGACTGCTTAAAATTTTTTGCCAATCGACTGAAATCATTCTTGATGACAAATGGAGTTTTGTAACTTGAGAAAACTTTAAGTTTTTAAACAATCTGCATCAGCCCTTATTCAACCGTTTTTCTTGAGATAACAATCTCTAATAGGAGGGTACTTGATGTATGTAATTTGAATTATTCAACTGTTCATTAGTTTCAAAGTTCAAATCATGTATACCATAGGAGCAAGGTTGTTTTCAAAATTCACTCTTGTTTCCCCAGTAATTATCTGTCTTCAAAAACAAACATCATTGATTTTTTTTGTTTGAATTGAAACTGATAAGCAATAGATTTATTAGAAGACATGAAAACATAATTGATTCAATCTTTTTTGGCTATTATGTTAATCTAAATGGAACTTAATCAATATTTCTGGGACCTTGTGTGACACCCCATACCCAAAGGAAATAAAATTGTACAATTGGTTTTGGTTCGTGGTCTTCTCATGCATTACACCTTTGACGGGTTTGGGGTGTGAAACCTTGACCAAACTATTGTCAACTATGCCTGCTAATCACCATTACCACTTTTTTGGCACTACTGTTACTACACCACCTCTATTGTTATGCCTATCTCTACTGCCACATTGCATCACACACTCTGAATTACCTTAGCCCCAAGGCACCCCCATTTCTACACTATCAGCTTGGCCTTACCACCTTATTCATCTGTATTGTTAGGTTGGTCTGCTTATTATGCTAAAGCTTTATCTTACTAATGTATCTTTTTCTTTTCTTAGGTCCATCCTTATGTTGCCACTGGGAACAAGAACTCCAAATTTGGTATTAGAAATGAGAAGTTGCAATGGTTCTTGGATGCTGTAAAGGCACATCCTAATGAGCTGAAGCTGGTGGGAGCTCATTGCCATCTTGGGTCCACCATCACCAAGGTATTTCAACAACTTTGTTTTCATATCCTTTCATTTATTTCATGTAATTACAATTTTGAACCTGTAGAAGATGAGTCTGGGACATCTATGGCCATAATACAATAGTTATTACATTTTTTCAGTGTATGATAGCTATTACATATCACTGTTCACATGGTGAAAACTCAAGATTTAAAAAAAAAGAAGAAGTGATTTGAGCAGCTAGTTTTTTGATGCTGCTTTGCAAGCCACTGGCTGTAGCTGTAGAAATATTCTTCTCCCCTTTATTTGTTGTCTTGTTATCTTGCCGTTTATGCTGATGTTGATCTTGTTTTCATTCTCTATTTGAATTAGTTTTTTTATTTTATTTTGTTTTTATTGTTCTGTCAAATTGCAATGGTTTACATTTAGTTATTTTCTGTGATTTTATAAAAAAAGTGAAACGTATATTTTTTTAATTTTTAATTTTTTGTAAATGTAAAGTTTAATGCTCTGATTTTTTATTTTTACAGGTGGACATATTCAGGGATGCTGCAGTTCTTATGGTCAACTACATTGACGAAATCCGAGCTCAAGGTTTTGAAGTTGATTACTTAAATATTGGAGGTGGACTTGGGATAGATTATTATCACACTGGTGCTATCCTTCCCACACCCAGAGATCTAATTGATACTGTGAGGATCATATCTCTATGTCTTGTTTTCTGGCCTTTATTAAGTATGAAATTCATGCCTGCATGTCTAATAATTCACTTGAAGAAAGAGGGAGTTCTTGATGCATGGGTAGCATTGCTTGCACCATGCACTTGTGTCTAGTGTGGGCTGCTAATTTTTATCCTCAAACCTGATCTTAGAATGATAAGTGCAAAATAGGTTATTACATTTCCAAAAAAATGTAGAGCACATGAAGTTTTGAAGGAAAATTATTTTCATTTTACCATAGTCTTCATGATCTATTGTGCCTCGCTTCAATTTCTTGATTTATATGGAAGCCCAATCTTAGTCAGAAATGAATTAACCTTGACACAATGGTCCTTGTACCAATTGACTTCTCTCCCCAAAAACAAAGGATGAAGGATGTGGTCAATGGCACAATCCTCTATGCATTGTGACTTGTATATTACCCATCAAAAGAAACTTCTGCTTTATTTGTGACCACAAATTTTGTGCCAGAAAATGTGGCTGTAAGTGAAACAGGCTCTTTGTTAGGTAAAATAGGCTGACAAAGAATTTGCAATACACAGAGTTAAGTGTTTTGCACTCGAGAAGGCTAAATGTTTTAACTTATTTTTAATAGCCAACCTATGATATTATTCTATAGATACATGAAAAAAGTTGTTTTGTGCACTTATATAATGCACCACAGTACAAATGATTGCATATATAAGCACATATCCATGTTTTTTTTTTTACCACATTGTAGTGGCTCTGGTTTTTACTCAGATCTAGTGGCCATAAGTATCTAATAGAATGCAGTAAGGATTCGTTGCCGATGTCAATCTAATATATGCTCCAAGCCTAAAAAGATACATAACTCACCTG
Source organism: Quercus robur (assembly GCF_932294415.1). Lineage (NCBI taxonomy): Eukaryota > Viridiplantae > Streptophyta > Magnoliopsida > Fagales > Fagaceae > Quercus > Quercus robur. The sequence goes on along the minus strand of NC_065544.1, from coordinate 45,914,202 downwards.
GTCTTCTGATTTTTTTTATGATATTTAAAGCGACATCCCCCCCTCCAAGAAATTCTCTTTTTGTATGGTTTGGGTTTATGTTTTGGGAATTATAATATCATTAACATATTTGAGAAATTTGTAAGGTTTCATTGTAAATAAAAATTTTGACTAATTTACGGTCTTAGCGTAGGATTAAAATGGATGACAAAAGGTAATAAAAGGCTTCACTTCCCAGTGGGGGATATAGTTATTTAGAGAATTAGCAATGTTCTTACTTTGATCAATATGAAGGTTCCCTGAATCTTTTTAACGTTGGTGGTTCCTGCAGGTTCGAGAGCTGGTCCTTTCACGAAATCTTAAACTCATCATTGAACCTGGGAGATCATTGATTGCAAATACTTGTTGCCTGGTTAATCGCGTTACTGGGGTCAAAACTAATGGAACAAAAAACTTTGTGGTGATCGATGGAAGCATGGCTGAACTTATCCGTCCTAGTCTTTATGATGCGTATCAAGTAAGATTTTGACTATAGCTAACTGCTAACTTCTCTAGTAGACAATTATATTTATGTGAATTGTAGATAATGGAAATCTAATCAGCTTTTTAAAGCATATTATCAAATGCTTTCAATCTAGTACTTGAAAAACATTGTTCAACATTCTGTTGTTACTTGTTGGTTAAATATTGTAGTAGTTAGTGGCTGTTTGCCCTTATATCATACCTATATAACAGTGTAGTACCAATCTGGTAAAAAATCTAAATTGCTGGTGCTCATCTATGCTACTACATAACAAATGCTCTTGTATTTTTGCTCATTCTGGATTTAATGATAAATATTTCTCTAATCACCATGGCTGTTCACACATTACATTGTTGTGGCTTTTCATCACAATTGACTTGTCGGTACCTGGTTGCAGCACATAGAGCTGGTTTCTCCTGCACCACCTGATGCAGAGACCTCAACCTTTGATGTGGTGGGCCCTGTCTGTGAGTCAGCAGATTTCCTGGGAAAGGATAGAGAACTTCCAACTCCAGCCAAGGTATTGTGTAGGCTTCCTGTTGGATTGTCACAGCTACTGTTTTTTTCATATCCTTTTTTTTTTTTTTTTGAGAGGGGGGGGGGGGGGGTTGGTGGTGGGTGTTATGCATGTTCTAATGAGTCAAACGACAACAACAACCATCGAGGCTAAGTTGCCAATGGGCTGGTTGGTTGGCTATGGATCCTTAAATAGACTAATTTGGGTTGGTCACGCGTATTCTTTTCCACCATTTTATCATATCCAAAATCATACAATTTGTGATGCAGGGAGCCAAGATTTTATGTTTTAATTTGCAATTAATATTGTTTTTGAATTTGAATTTTGTTATTAATGTTGAGGGTTTTAAGCGATTCAAATTAGATGTTTCCCATATTGGTGTAATCCTCTAAACCCTGTTTAACTTGTACTTTTGTAATGGTGAAAGACAGATGAATTTGAACAAGATTTATTATAATGAGTTGAGAATGTCTCCTCCGTCGTTTCCTTTTGTTTGGTGGTGATGCCAAACGCCCTTAGGTGGTGAAGCCTAGGGTTTGTTCTGTTGTTCCTTTTGTTACTCTTTTAATTCCTGTTTTCTACTGTGTGCATCAACTTGTCACCTCCTTAATTGACATATCCTTTTTTACCTTTTCATCTAATGTTATTTTAGGTCTTCTTCTACCATTTTTTGGTTCCCTCAACTTTAATCCACTCACTCTTCCTCACTAGTGTATTCCAAGGTGTGAAACCCAGTAAAAAATGACTATTCTCTTAAATTCTCTGATATAGAATTTCACTTTGCAGGGAACTGGTCTGGTTGTTCATGATGCTGGTGCTTACTGCATGAGCATGGCATCAACTTATAATCTTAAGATGCGCCCGCCAGAGTACTGGGTATGTGTCAATGACTTCACATTGTCTATATTTTATACGACACATCTATGCTGTACAAATGATACCAGAAACTTTGAATGTTCCATTTTATATTTCCATCTAATTACACAATTAAAATTAGTGATGGTTTCTACTGCTTTCAGTAGCTCTGACAAATTTAAAACTCATGCCTCAACAAGCTCCTGTATTATTAATCTTATTTTGCGGGGAAATTGCTGCATCTTTAATTCTGAAGGCCTTATCAATTTTTACCAACATGTTTCAGAATATCTCGTACATTTATGGATTAGTTATGAGAAATTTGTATCTTCCCCCCCCCCCCCCCCCCCCTCTCCCACCCCACCTTTTTTTTTCTCTCAAGAAGCTGCACAAATGATACTAAAAAATTTGACTGCTTCATCTTATATTTCCATCACATTACACAATTAACACTAGAGTTGGCTTCCACTGCTTTTAGTAACTCTCACAAATTTGAATCTTATGCCTCAGTGAGCTCCTATATTATCAATCTTATTCACAGAAATTTCTGCATCTTTAATTCAGAATATCTCATATATTTTGGAATAGTTATAAGTAATTGTATGATTGTATACATCGCCTCCCCTCCTTCTCTCCTTTTCTGTCTCTCAAAATGCTTTGTTTATCATTTTTAGGTTGAAGAAGACGGATCGGTGACCAAAATCCGGCATGGAGAAACATTTGGAGATCATTTAAGATTCTTCGAAGGGCTTTAATCAACATCATGGGTTGTGTCTGTAACTATAGATTAAGATACCTGTGATTTGCTCTTGATGCATGGTTGCATTATTTCATGCTGGATGTTGTGAATTTGAATATTGAATTTGCAGATGCATTTTTTGTTTGCACCAGCCTCTTATTTGAGAGGAAGCATGAACTTAAAATTTTCAATATTTTGAGAAAGGAAGAGTGAGAACTGAGAAGCCCTGATAAATCAACTAAATAAAATTTCTTCACATCCTGCAAATTTAAAGTTGTAGTGTAAAACTTAAGTACATTTAAAATAGGTGCAGTATATTAGATTCTTTAATTAGTTTGCAACTGTGTTTGAATTTAATTAAGAAATAAAATGTACAATACCTAAAGAACTATACTTAAGTTTTGTCCAAAATTACATGTCATTTCCAGTTGTAACAGCCACTTGCTTGTTTGTTCATGGCTCGTATATGTGGGTTTAATGATGCATCTTTCCATGATTTTTGTTATTCTTTCTTTTTGTTATTCTTTCCTTTTGTTATTCTTTCTTTTTTCATTAGTGTTTGTTTAGAAATAACTTACCTAGCTTTTTGCTGAAAATTTGTTGTTCAAAGTATGCTAAAGTATATTTATACGATGAAAAAACTTGAAAAAAAATAAGAAAATGTGGGAAAAAAAAAAAAAGTTTTAAAAAACTATACATAAAAGTTAAGTTTATAAACTGATGCCAAACAACAAATTAAAAAATACAGCATCGGAATAAGAATGACATTTGTTACACAGTTGAAATTGGAGTGTGTTTCCATTAGCACTACTATCAACCTAAAAAAAAAAAAAAGGTGATCCATTAACAGCAAGTGTGGTACCAAATTCCTGTGGAAGGCATGCTAGACTTTCTAAAAATCCTTGCAATGGATAATTGTGGTCCATAATTTGGTGTCCAGGCTTCTTGGGTTGGAAGTCTTAGCCCAAGAATAAACAATAATCTAGCAATGCAAGACATTTTTCACTTGACAAAAAAGAAAAAAATAATCAAATTGGCACTATTTGGTAGCGAGTTTAAATTCATGTTTTTAGTTTATAATAAATATTACATGTATTTTTATATTTTTTCATTCACATATTTTAAAAAAAATTGAAAATTATTGTTTAAACACATACCAAATCGGCCCTTAGCTTTTAGCTATTTAATAATTGCTTTGTTTAAACTTGAAAATTTCAAACAAGGGAGCCATTGTCACTTGTTGTCAGGGAAAGCTACTTTGAAGAATAATAATAATATTTAGTTGTGATGGCCTACCGAACACATTGACCGATTCTAATTGTTCATAAAAAAAAACATTGACCGACTCTAATGTTGACCGATTCTACTAATTACTTTCTAAAAAAAAAAAAAAAAAGTTCTTCTAATTAAAATACAGATGCATAGAATTGAAAATTTGTTACATATGATGCAAAATCAGAGTTAAATAAATGTTCAATCAGTTTTACCTTTTTTTTTTTCTTTAATTGGTTCAACACAATTTTAACAGTTCACCTTTCCTCATGTAAATGTAATTTTACTAACTGAACATTTTTAGCAACAGTGTCCTAGTTAGTTCTTTGTATCTGACATCACATGAACGACGGCTCCGGTGTCTTATTCCAGACTCTGGCATCTTCTCAACACAGTGGCTTCTCTGGGACAGATTGCACTATGCAATTAACCCGTCCTCACAACAATTTTTTTACTAATTTTACTTTTTTTATTTTTTCTCTTTTTTCTCTTTTTTATTTATTTATTTTTTTATAATTTTTTTTTCATTCAATGATTGAGATTTAAAGTTGTCTTTTGCAACTTTTAAACTCTAGTAATTCATAGCAATTGCATTAAGTGCAATACTTAGATCTCAATCCCTCCTCTGGTTTGTTAATGCTTCAAACATTGACTTTTTAAAAATTTTTTTTTTTCTATACTACTAATAATAAGATTCCCAATTTGGGTTTCAACATTTTGTGTACTAAAATATTTTTACACAAATTCTTAATCTCTTTAAAATACCCCTATTTTTTAGTTAAATAATTTTAAATTAAAAAACACAAACAAGTTAAAAGAGTAATTTATTGTTCCTAAGTTTTAGACACGTTACCTTACCTCTTTCTTAAAATAAAAAAATAAAAAAATTATTTATATATCACTTTTAAACATTATAACACTAAACCAAAATAAATAAATAAGAGCATAATCGTAAAACACGTGTGATGAGTCTAGTTTATTTATAAAGTTAAACACTTGAACTTAAAAAGCTTTTGTGTTGTTAGTTTGTAATCTACTGTGATTGTTCCTCCCACACCACCCCCCCCCCCCCCCCCCGGCGAAATTATATAGTCCTTATGGTGGATCAAGTCATTTGTCCATCATTCCACTAAAAGACTTCTACTTATTTAAAATTGCTAAGTCAGTAATCAGTTTCTTTTTTAAAAAAATTGCTGATCACGTCACTTGTTCACCATGAGAACCTTATAATTTCTCCCCCCCCCCCCCCACACACACACGCATGCACGCACATGCATATACACTCATTAATAATCCATTTTAGAAAAAATTTGATACCACTTTTATGGGAAATGAAAAAATCTGTCAAAATATTAATTACTTTTTCTTCATTTCCTATAAAAACTTTCTTTAAATGGATTATTAATTAGTGCCCTAAGGGCACTCGTTAGCATTTCCCATATATATATAATGCTAAAGCTTAGAGAAGATTGAATTAATTACAATTGGAGTCTAATTTTATACCAAACGTCCAATGTAAATGTTTTAATTTTTGTGTCAATGAGTTATTTGGTTTAAAAGCCAATGAGATAATTTATAGCTTTGTTCCATTCATAATCCTTAAAAACCTCAAAATTCTCTCTCTCATAGACTTGGTGATTTTAAGGGTTTTTGTTTTTGTATTTTTTTTCTTAATTCTAATTTCTCTATTATTTTTCCTGGTAATATAAGGGTTTTTATTTTTTATTTTATTTTATTTTATTTTTTTATGCTTATTGTGGGGCCAGAAATCTGAGGTCCCAGCCCACTTTGTGCTAAGGGCCCCAAAGCCCAGGCTGAGGAGTCCTACTGCCGAGGACGCGCAATGAAAGCTCCTTGAAGACCCAAGGATGTGGCCGATGACGATCTCCCGCTCAACACCTCACAAAACGCCTGAAGAAAATGACAAACAGAGTACAAGAGCAGTACAAGGAAGAAAGCTACCAACACCGTAATGTGGAGCCCTTCGTCTGACAAGCCCATATTGCAGACCTTGCTATTTAACTTTTCCCAACCACCACCAACCACTCTGATGTATGGATTGATAGGATTAGTCATTACCCCAAAAAAAGGAAAAACTGACACATAGACGAGAGACGGGAAGTAAACACTGGTATAAAAGGGGAAGAGAGCCAGGAGAGAAAGGGGGGGGGGGGAGGAGAAAGAGATTACAAAAAAAAGAACGGGAAGAATGTGATGCTCCTCGGACTAAGTCCGAGGAGTCAAACCCTTCGGGCTACATCGATGTAAGGCTTAGCTATTCAGGCCAAACCAACCTTTGTATGAGCTCCCATAAAATCAAGGCCAGACCGCTGACCGGCGACTAAAGGCAAGCCTTTCAAGCCCACTCTCTACAAATTATATTGTTTGGGCCTATTACACACGAACTCAATACCATCCTTGGGTCGTTAGAAATCGTGGTCCTACAATTGGCGCCGTCTGTGGGAAGGCTTGCGCGTTGGCGCAGGTGGCGGTGGAGTCAAGTCTCTATCAAGCAGAGGTCCGCGAAGTTTCCTCCATTTCCAGCGACATGCAGCTGTTGCTCCGACATAAACTTCCGCTAGGGGCTACGCCTTGCAGTGCCAATGGCACGGGCAGCTCTAGGGGCTTCCAACCTCAAGCTAACTCTCCCCACCTTGGTCGAGGGGCTAACCTTCGAAAAAATACAAGTTTTGGACAGAACCAAAGCCTTGTATGGTCCTCGGACTCAAGCCTATGGGGAAACTAACTACTTTTAAAAGAAAATATACAAGTTTTGGACAGAACCAAGGCCTTGTATGGTCCTCGGACTTAAGCCTATGGGGAAACCAACTACTTAAAAGAAAATATACAAGTTTTGGACAGAACCAAGGCCTTGTATGGTCCTCGGACTCAAGCCTATGGGGAAACCAACTACTTAAAAGAAAATATACAAGTTTTGGACAGAACCAAGGCCTTGTATGGTCCTCGGACTCAAGCCTATGGGGAAACCAACTACTTAAAAGAAAATATACAAGTTTTGGACAGAACCAAGGCCTTGTATGGTCCTCAGACTCAAGCCTATGAGGAAACCAACTACTTAAAAGAAAATATACAAGTTTTGGACAGAATCAAGGTCTTGTATGGTCCTCGGACTCAAGCATATGGGGAAACCAACTACTTAAAAGAAAAAATACAAGTTTTGGACAGAACCAAGGCCTTGTATGGTCCTCGGACTCAAGCCTATGGGGAAACCAACTACTTAAAAGAAAATATACAAGTTTTGGACAGAACCAAGGCCTTGTATGGTCCTCGGACTCAAGCCTATGGGGAAACCAACTACTTAAAAGAAAATATACAAGTTTTGGACAGAACCAAGACCTTGTATGGTCCTCGGACTCAAGCCCCTGGGGAAACCAACTACCTAGAAGAGACAATACGGGGTTTGGACGCAACCTGGACGTTATATGGCCCTTAGAATCTACCCCGGGGAAGAGTTCCCCATTGATAGTTGAGCTAATCCCTAAACTGCATGGATTTCCCAGTCTACCCTCGGATCCTCAATACCAAGGGGATTGATGCAATATAGGGCCATATGTTGTCAAAAACACAGTCAAAGTCCTTCACTGTTCGGCTACCCTCTCGGATGAATTATTTAGAGTTTATCGTTCTCGGACGGTCGCCTTGCATGCATTACGAAGCGCTCCGCCGTTATCTCGGTTAGTTTCAGGAGTTTAATCTATTGGGAATTATCATTATTATACTTGATAATGTCAATAAGTTCAAACTAGTAGGAGTTTGTTTCAAGGTTTTTCCTGCTCTAAGCATCATTAAAGGAAAATATACATTTAATATTCATGCACAAAGTAGTTGTTACAGAAAAGAAAAGTATTTAAGGGTAAGCAAATCCATTTCTTATTAAGACAAAGGAACAGTACAGCGTACAATGAAAGAGGTTAAATAAGCTCATACTGAAACTAACTACACAAGCGAAAAGAAAAGATACAAGGGAATGAAGAAAAAGCCGAAGAAGAAGTGCAGAGAAGAGACGTGCTGCCGCTCCAAAATTTTGTCTAAGGAAGCCATTCCTCAATACTTTTACATGCCTATAACTCAGGTAGCAAAAGAGCCCAACTTGGGGCTTGCACCATTGAAGAAAAGGTGCAGAGAGCCCGACTTCGGGCTAGCGCTACTGAAGAAAAGGTGCAGGGAACCCAACTTGAGGCCAGCACCGTTGAAGAAAAGGTGCAGGGAGCCGGAAGTTGATGAGCCTCCACGTAACCACGCCTGCGATAAAGCAGACGGCGCTGATGGCGGAAAACCTTACTTCTGACGCACCAAGAATCTGGTGCGACCAGTACCTGTTTCGGATTTTGACTGAAAGAGGGAGAAATACCATTTCCCCCTTGTCAAGACGGAAGATTATCTTGAATCTGTGCCTCCCCTGTCCAGACCATGCCACCTTGAGTCTCGGAATGACCCGGCGCCTCTGTGGCGGATGTAGTTCCTTTACCCCTGTCCGTGTCTTAAACATATTGCACAAAGGGTGGATAGCACTGAATATGAAAACTGTGATTATAGCTGAAGGATTATGATTTTGAAGAGAACCGAAGGGTTTGTATGTAAGGAGAATAACCTGCTATCCTATTTATATAAAAGATAGGGTGGTGGCATTCAATTCGTGCAGCTTTCCAAGGAATGCCACGGACAAGGCAGACTTGGCTCAATTTCCAACATCATCCGCAGCCGTAGGATCTGAAGATCCTCGTGAAGGCGCGCCTCGAATATTGGAGCATCAAAGGACTCCGCGTGAGTGAATAAATGAATGCCTCTTAATTTGGCACGTCTCACATGTAAGTGGAAAAACACAAATATTAATAGAAGTACAGAATTTGAATGAGCCATGATATGCGCCCAACATCACCAAAACCCTCCTCCCCAACTAAAAAATCGGGCAGCAGGATTTTGAGGGGCTATTGTGGGGTCAGAAATCTGAGGTCCCAGCCCACTTTGTGCTAAGGGCCCCAAAGCCCAGGCCGAGGAGCCCTACTGCCAAGGACGCGCAATGAAAGCTCCTTGAAGGCTCAAGGATGTGGCCGAGGACGATCTCCCGCTCAACACCTCACAAAACGCCTGAAGAAAAGGACAAACAGAGTACAAGAGCAATACAAGGAAGAAAACTGCCAACACCGTAATGTGGAGCCCTTCGTCTGACAAGCCCATACTGCAGACCTTGCTATTTAACTTTTCCCAACCACCCCCAACCACTCTGATCTATGGATTGATAAGACTAGTCATTACCCCCAAAAAAGGAAAAACTGACGCGTAGACAAGAGACAGGAAGTAAACACTGGTATAAAAGGGGAAGAGAGCCAGGAGAGAAAGGGGGGGGGGGAGGAGAAAGAGATTACAAAAAGAAGAACGGGAAGAATGTGATGCTCCTCGGACTAAGTCCGAGGAGTCAAACCCTTCGGGCTACATCGATGTAAGGTTTAGCTATTCAGGCCAAACCAACCTTTGTATGAGCTCCCATAAAATCAGGGACAGACCGCTGACCGGCGACTAAAGGCAAGCCTTTCAAGCCCACTCTCTACAAATTATATTGTTTGGGCTTATTACACACGAACTCAATACCATCCTTGGGTCGTTAGAAATCGTGGTCCTACACTTATCTTTGGAGGTTGTTCATCTCCCATCAAACTCAAATGACTAATTTTTCTATTTTTTTTTCTAAATACTTTTGTATTAAATTCAATTCATTTCTTTTGTCCTACTTTGAGTTTGAGGCTCTCTTTCACGTCTCTCCATAACAAATCAATGCCGCACCTTTGTATTTAAAATCAATTGAATTTATATATAAGATAGGTTCAAGTTGCACATTTTATAAACTATTGAATTTAAATAGATCAAATGGTAAAAAAAGACACTCATTAATATTAATATTTTGATTAGGATCTTATTAATTATCCCTTATTTATTGCATTCCATACCTATCTCTAAACCAAAACAAAAAAAAACACAAAAAAATATACTTGGTACTGTTGTAGAATGCAGACAAGGAAACACAACATTTTGGAGTACGTGAAGCTTCAAATTCCGAGTGACTACTGGTTACATTCCAAGTCTCTACCGTAAATCAGAAAAAATATGTCATAATGAAAGCAAAGCATATATCATCAAACCATATAATCTAATCTCTAAGTTCTTGACAACTTCATAATATTAGTTCCCAAAGAAAACAATATTCATATTAATTCTTCAACCAATATACTTGAAATCTATGTATTTCTAGTGAGAAAATAAAAATAAAAATAAAAAAGATCGTATAATTATAAAGAATGAAATATGCATAATGAGTGACATATATAGGACATGTTTTTTGCATTTGTGGCAAGTTTAGGGTTAGGATAATTTGTGAATTTTATTTTTAGGTTTAATTCTTTATAAACAATTATAAAAATATAAAAATAAAAGAAGAAGAAGAAGAAGACGGTTTCAATTTTTAATTGATTAAGCTACTTGATATAGTTTGTTCTACCGAATTTGTTAAAAACTTCCAAATTGAAGACTACTCCTTATAATTTTTTTTTTTTTTTTGGAGAAAAGTCAGCACTCAATAGTAATTTCAATCACCAAGTAATCTTAGATTCATGGTGGAACTATTGCAGTTGAACCAAGGGTGTGGTTCCCAACTTTTAAAGGATTGTATAATGAATTATTGCAGCACCAAGGTGGCCTTTTTCTGCATCCTGCATGTGCCAATGGACTATTAACATACTTATTATTTTGGTATAATATAAATATAAATATATATCAATATATATATATATATATATATATATATTATTTTGGATTTTTTTTTTTTTGTGTTGAGAAACGGTGGAAAAAAAAAAATATAGAAAGACCTATACTTTTTTGTGTTTTTTTAGATAGGTATGGAATGCAATAAATAAGAGATAATTAATGAGATCCTAATCAGAATATTAGCATTAATGAGTGTCTTTTTTTAATGTTAGATCTACTTAAATCCAATAGTTTAAAAAATGTATAACTCTAAAGAGTTACACCAGGTGTAACTTGAACCCATCTCTTTATATATATATATATATATATATATATATATATATATATTTCCAATTGGTTTCTCTCAACCTACGTAGAAGCCGCCCAATTACAAGCAGAATAAAAAATTGCCTTTGAAGTGACTTTTTTCTTTTATTTTTTCCTCTGATCTATGGTATTGGAATTGTTTAGTTGGATTTTTTTAATGTATGAATGAGTTTGTTGTGGTGGTGTGGTCTTAATTCTTTTATTCATTTTTGTGTTGACTTATAAAGCTATGGTTGGTTGTATATATGAGTTTCATTTTTGTGGTGTTTAAAGTTTGGTAGAGTAGTTTGAGAATTGTTGTTTGAAGTTTTTGGAAATATGTGTAGGTGAAAAAGTGTGTAGAAATGTGTGTAATGTTGTTTAAAATGTGAAAATGTGAGTTTAAACTCACTCACTAAACAGACCCCCCATTTTTTTACATGAATCTGTATATTTCTTTTTAATATCTTGATTTGTAGATTTTTGAAGGAAAAAAAAGAGAGGAAAAAGGAGAAGACTAAAAGACAGTTTAATGTTTGAAGATCAATCATACGTAATACATGTGCATTTTGTATCTAATCTTTCAGGCGCTTTGAATATTGTATGCAGAGAGTGAGTCTGCTCTGACGTTATAGTGTTAAACCTATCCTGGTATTTGTATTTGATGGGGTCTTCTCCCAATAAAAAGTGAACCAGAGAACAAGACATATTCTGAAGTGTCACTTCCACTTGACTAATGAAATTTTGGCAAAGCTTTGTTCGGTTGTGAGAAAACATAGAGGTTAAAAAGGTTTTGTGGTTATGTAATAATATGCGTTGGGTGTGTGCACTGTTAATGGTGTTTTTTTTATTAGTTTATTTATGTTTCAATAGCATTTTATTTACTTGCTTGCTTGCTAAAACACAAAGGAATATAAAAATATATACTTTCTCGTTCACTACAAAAAAAAAAAAGTTCTATAACTGCGTTTTTAAAACGTGGCTATAGTTTCCCATTCCCATTCTCTAATATTTATGGTTCTTTGCGAATGTAAACCTATCTTAGGAGCCAAATATTTATCTTTTGAGTACATATATTATTGCTACATAGAGGGATCTCTTGTTGTTAATGATGTTTTAAACTGTGATATTAGAGAATGAGGGTTGTCACTAAAATGGCTTTTGTTTTTGTTTTCTTTTTGCTAATATATTTGGTTGATTTTGAACTACATATTTGAATTTCACGGATGATTGGCTAATGAAATTTATTTTAAGAGCAATATTCCTTCTTAAAAATAAATAAAAAAATAAAATATAAGGGCGATTGTTGGGAAGGAGAAGGGGATAATAATTTGTGATATTTGTTGAAAGTTCAAAAATATTTGGTTTTTGAATGTAATTTATAATTATTTTCAATAATATTTCACCAATTAAATATAGTTGATAGAAATATGTAAAATCGATTTACAAAATAGAATAAAAAAATAGAATTTTTTAAGGTTAAATATAGTTAATTAAGAATGTAAGGACGCAATTTGAGTCCCTAGCCCAAAGGATAAATGAGTTTAGGCTCAAAAAGCCCAATATAATGAAATTGTAAAGAGTGGGTTGGAGAAACTGGGTTTTAATGAATCAGACAACAAGTAAAGTGGATTCAGATGACAAGTGAATGAAGATAGACTGGTTTATTCTAAATAAAATCGTCATTGACACAGTCCAAGGAGATCAGTTCTTATATATTTATCTCAAGTTTGATTACAAGTTCAATTCTTGATTGTTACAGTGTTTTTCTCTTAATTTTCCGATTCATTCTCCATGGAGGGTCTCTTACATTATATAGCTCCCTTTGAATGATCTTGGCCCTCCACCTGTTAATCGTTCAGGCCACTACTTGAGTGCTTGTCCCATCGGACATCCTCACAGGCCCTCTGTGAGTTGAGGCAACCAAGACAGTACTGTTTAGGGGTCTTCTCCACATAAATAGGGCCAGTTGGTTAGGTGCAGAGTATTCAATGCGGTGGTAGCAGCTTTCCCTTAAATATTTCCCAACTCCCATTTGTCCTATACGTTTACAAAATATATCCTCATCAATAGAACTTCTTGGAATGTCATTCTGGATAACAGAACACACCTTCTAACCCCTTCTTCGTTTAGCTGAGGAGGTACTCCTCCTCGGCCTACCTTTACCGTCATAGTTGGCTCGTGAAGTTCAAAGTCTTACATCCTCCTTATTATTAATCTATCCTCTGATCATTGAGCCTCCTCAGACAAGGCCAAGGCCCAACATATATTTTTGGGCCCATTGTCCCTACAAAGAATATATATTGTGTAACAGGTTAAGAAGTTCTTTACTTCTATGTTTATATGCTATTTTTTATATGTCCATTTTTAACTAATTAGCTAATGATGTCTTAAATATGTATCATAATGATGAAAACAATAATTTCACAAGCATACATTTTTCAATATTTATTTGACATTGTATTCAGGGGTGGAGCTAAAAATTTTACTTTGGAGGAGACAAAACTGTCATATTAGCTTTTACTAGTTATCTTTTAAGCTCACATCCACTACTAATATCACTTTTTATTATTATTATTATTATTTATCTAGCTATAACTAAAAATTAGTCATCTATAAATTCTCTCTCTCTCTCTCTCTCTCTAACCCCTTCTTCGTTTAACTGAGGAGGTACTCCTCCTCGGCCTACCTTTACCGTCATAGTTGGCTCGTGAAGTTCAAAGTCTTACATCCTCCTTATTATTGATCTATCCTCTGATCATTGAGCCTCCTCAGACAAGGCCGAGGCCCAACATATATTTTTGGGCCCATTGTCCCTACAAAGAATATATATTGTGTAACAGGTTAAGAAGTTCTTTACTTCTATGTTTATATGCTATTTTTTATATGTCCCTTTTTAACTAATTAGCTAATGATGTCTTAAATATGTATCACAATGATGAAAACAATAATTTCACAAGCATACATTTTTCAATATTTATTTGACATTGTATTCAGGGGTGGAGCTAAAAATTTTACTTTGGAGGAGACAAAACTGTCATATTAGCTTTTACTAGTTATCTTTTAAGCTCGCATCCACTACTAATATCACTTTTTATTATTATTATTTATCTAGCTATAACTAAAAATTAGCCATCTGTAAATTCTCTCTCTCTCTCTCTCTCTCTCTCTCTCACACACACACACACACACACACACACACATAACATGCATTAATTTTCAAAAAATAGTTTTTCAATTAATTTGGAAGTACCTATAATAGTGCAGTTTTCCTTTAGATATTTCTCAGCTCCCATTTGTCCTGTACGTTTACAAAACATATCCTCATCAATAGAACTTCCTGGAACGTCACTCTGGATAATAGAACACACCTTCCGAGCCCTTCTTTGTTTAGCTGAGAAAGTACTCCTCCTCAACCTACCTTTATCGTCATAGCTGGCTCATGAAGTTCAAAGTCTTACATCCTCCTTATTATTGATCTATCCTCCGACCACTGAGCCTTCTTGGACAAGGCCAAAGCCTAACATATATTTTTGGGCCCATTGTCCTTACAAAGAATATATATTGTGTAATAGGTTAAGAAGTCCTTTACTTCTATGTTTATATGCTATTTTTTATATGTCCATTTTTAACTAATTAGCTAATGATGTCTTAAATATGTATCACAATGATGAAAACAATAATTTCACAAGCATACATTTTTCGATATTTATTTAACATTGTATTCAGGGGTGGAGCTAAAAATTTTACTTTGGAGGAGACAAAACTGTCATATTAGCTTTTACTAGTTATCTTTTAAGCTCGCATCCATTACTAATATCACTTTTTTTTTTTTTATTATTATTTATCTAGCTATAACTAAAAATTAGCCGTCTATAAATTCTCTCTCTCTCTCTCTCACACACACACACACACACACACACACACACACACACACACACACACACACATATAACATGCATTAATTTTCAAAAAAAAGTTTTTCAATTAATTTGGAAGTACCTATAATAGTGCAAAAATATTTGTTGGAAGTTTTTAATAAATGTAATTCTTTTTAGTACCCAAAATAATAAAACTAAACAACCAATTCATCATCTTAAGGTCTTATTTTCCCCCCTTGAGTTTCTTTTATTCCTTTAAATAGTTATAAGTCCATAAGATTCATAGAAATAAAATATAAGTATATAATAAAATTAGACTACATTGCAAGAATAAATAATATTAATAGAAATTAAATATAACAAAATAACTGTTAGCAGCCATGAAACAAAAGATTACTATCATGAAAAATTAAATTCAAGACTTTTGTACCTCTTAAATATATAAATTTAACTTAATAAGAAAACCATATAAACCATAATCATAAGATTAGTAAATAGAGATTGAACTATAATAGAAATGAAAAGGCAAAACAATAATTGTGTACCTCTCAAAGTTCACATAACTTCATGTTTTGAGGTAGATTTTTTTTTTCTTAGGATATGTTTTGTTAAGGAGGAGTTCTAATGAAGTGAAATTGAAGAGAATGTGAGATTACTAAGTGATAAACGGGTTTTGAGTGATTGGAAGGTAAAAGTTATAGAGTATTTTGAAAAAAATTCAACTAAAGAAGCTATTAAAAATATGGGTGTCTGACATGTTAAAAAGACGATTGGGAAAGACTAATGGGCAAAAGATGCAATCATATAAAAAACTAAGGGGCAAAGACAAGTTGGGGGGCCAAGTCTTGTGATGGAGTGGCCAGCTCATGAAAAGACGAAATTGGGGCATTAGTTTTACTTAGTCTACAGTATTTTTTATATAAAAAAAAAAAAAAAAAAAAAAAAAAAAAAAAAAAAAAAAAATTTGGGGGAGCCCAATGGTACACACAGCTCTGCCCCGAATTGCATTATAGAACACAATTACTCCAAAATACAAAAGCCTTGGTCAAACTAATATTTTAATTATTCAAGCTTTTTTTTTTTTTTTTTCTCAAAAAAAATTATTCAAGCTTAACATTAATAGTATTACTACAATTGAACATTCCCGTATATAAGCATAGGTTACATTCTAGTTAAAATAAAAAGGAGATGTCCGGTGAAATTGCTATTGGAGGCAAGCTGAACCAATATATATAAATGGAAATGTTAAAACAGCAATTTTTTTACAACTATTAACATAATAAATACTAGTTGGAGTGTCATTATTTTTCGATAGATTTCCTGATATCACTTTTATTAGCAATATACTCCTTCCGTCCCACTTTGTTTGTCCTGTTTGAAAAATCAAATTTTTTAAGGGAACATCATTTATTGTCTTGTCTACATTTTAAAAATGTATAAGTTTCCAAAACTACCCTTAAATAAATTTATCAAAAATTTGAATTATTAATAAAATAGGGGTATAATAGAAACATTAGTAAATTAATAACTTTTATTTTTAGAAACAGGACAATATTTTGGGACATTCCAAAATGGAATAGAGGACAAACAAAATGGGACGGAGGGAGTATTAAAAAATGAGAAATGATATGTCTACAACATTTTTATAACAAATCCTAAGTGGCAAGTTGTTACTGGTTGTTATTGTTAGAGCAAAAAAGTAATCTTAATGTTAGTTTCAAGTTGTTACTGGTTGTAAACGTAGCATCTCTCTTTAAAAATTGTGCAAAATTTTGTGTCTCTAACACCTATTTGTTTTTTTTTTTTTTTTTTTTTTTTTTTTTTTTTTTTGGTTTTTAGAGGAAAGTTGAGCACTCTTTCACCCACCTCTAAAAAAGTCTCCAAGATAGTTTTAAAAGTAATCCAACCCAATTAAAATCCTTAAATAAACAAGAAGATTGAATAAATAATCCAAGCCAAAAAGAAGATTGATGTATAAAAAAATAAGATTAGGTGGATCAAATTCAATAATACTTGGTGGCTGGGTCAAAGTGATCCTCATCATAGTCATTATAATTATAAAGCCTCCAAATCTTGATTAGGTCAAACGTGAAAATTCCAGATTATAATTCCAAAAAAACCAAAATTTCAAAAAGGCCTCCAATCACACACAAAGACATGCAAATATACAATAACAAACAATTAACAACAAACAAATAAACAAATTAATAAACCTAGACCAACAAACAATAAAATCTATTTGATTTAATTAATCAATTTTTTTAAATAAAAGGTAGAAATTTATTTCATTAATCAACACTTGTGATTACCTGAGAGGCTGCCCCTCTACATATAAACCAAAGAGATTATGCATACTTTCGGAAAAAGCTTCTTCTTCTTCTTCACTGGCGACTACAGCTACACACTTCTTCTTCTCCTACCCTCCAATCCTTCCCAAAACCTTAGGTTATGTTTGGTTAAAAAGAATAAAAGGGGAGCAAAAAGACATATATATGGAGAGAAAACCTTACCCTCCAACCCTTTTTTTTTTTCTTTTCTCTTCTCAATCCTTCTTTCCAACCAAACATAGCCTAAAACACTCTCGTGACCAAAACTCACATTCCAAAATCACAACTTTACCCTCAAAACCGGCCAAAGCCGCTCCTTTCTCTCAGAGCCATTCTCTCCCAAAACCCTAAACCAAACACCTCTTTTCACCATTGTTTCACCAAATCCTCAGATGGGTTTCTTCACTGTAAGGACCTTAAAGTGTCAGAAGTTGTCTCTGGCCTTAATAGCATACCCAATAATAGAGCTCAGACCCTCCAATAATTGGGTATGCTATTAAGTTATAACCAGGCATTATTAATTGGAGGGTCTGACTCTATTATTGGGTATGCTATTAAGGCCTACGGCAACTTGGAGATTTTGATGCAGCTTGGTTGTGATGATGTGCTTGTCAGTGGAAATGAGCTGAGGCTTGCTCTTCATGCAGGGTTTGATCCCACTAAGTATAATCATCTGCACCCACTTGTGCTTATTTCTGAATATGCTTCTGGGTCTGCTTTGTTTTTCTTTCTTGTATTATCACTCTTTTTTAATAGTATGAAATGAAATATATTATACGTTAGGAAATGTTACAGAAATAAGTATTTGAATGTTGTTGATATTTAAGTGCTTCACTAGTAATGGTGTTAGCTTCAGCGTGATTTGGTGTTGTGCTTAATTGTGTCTTTGTTCATGCTGATAGTGAATCTGACTTGGAAAATATTGTAGCAGCTGCAAGAATTTCTGGCAAAAGGTTAATGTTTTACTTCAGATCATGATCAACCCAGACGTGGATCCTCAGGTTTGTAATAGTCAGATTGTAATACATATTGTTATGGATTGTGTAGTGTGTAAAGCCTGTAAGGTGGTAGTAGTAGAGACTCAAGAGAGCAGTTTTTACAGAATTTAAATCGACTGCTTAAAAATCTTTCCTGATTGACTGAAATCATCCAAGTCGGCACTCGGCAGTGGAGTTCTTTACATTAGTTTTGTAACTTAAAAACACTTTTTAAGTTTTTAAACAATCTGAATCAGCCCTTATTCACTATTATTCTTGAGCTAACAATCTCAGATCGATAGGAGGGTACTTTTCTCTCTTTTTTATTTTATTTATGATTGTACTTTTTATAATCATCAGAATAAGACACTAATCAATTTTTAATATAAGTGAAAGGTACTTGATATATGTAATTTCAACTTGTTCCACAGTCCATTTGCTTCAAACTTTAAATCATGTATAACAAAGGAGCAAGGCTATTTTCAAAATTCACTCTTTTTTCCTAGTAACTATTTGTCTTTAAAAAAATATGGAATCAATTACGTTTTAATCTAACTCATGATATCAAAATTGAAAATGTGAATTAAACTCACAATTTTAGTGTATGTGTGAAAACACAATAGTGTATAATAAGTTTTACCCTAAAATTTTACAAGTGCTCTTGATTTGTGGGCTTCTCATGCACTAAACATTTGACAGATAACAACTTAACCACTCTATTTATAACCAATGCCTGCAGTAGTGATTGTAGGAATTTTTTTTAGGGGGTCATTAAAAAATTGAAATTAAACAAAATTTAATAAAAAAAGAACTTAAATATATCAAGTTATTGACAAAAACAGAGGCAAATATGTGGAATTTTAAAATTTCCTTCTACGAATTTTTATATTTTAAAATCGTTACATAATAGTTTATTGTCCATTGTTATTATTTATTGTCAATGTCGGTATATGTGACCATTTTATTTTGTTAAGTTTGTATAACATTTTTATTTTTATGCAATTTTCATTATCTATTTGTCATTGTTTTAATACAAATATTTTAAATTAAATAACAAAACTTGACCATTATTACTGTATTAATTTTTGACCCACACAACCATACTCACTCATACATAAATAATACATTAGTGTTTACTTAACCAATCAAATACTTGAACAATCACTAACTTTGCAATTTTTTTAATTAAATTACTAACTTTATAACAAAAAGTTATTATAACATGATAATAAAACACACACATATAACAAACCCTCTATATTTCCTCATTATTAAATTATATTTTATTTATACTATACATGCACATATTTACATATATAACATTATAACAAATAAATAAATAAATAACACACACAATTTGTATTAGACACACTCACACATAATATATATATATCAATTTATAATAATGAGAGAGACACTAACAACTGACAAACACTCATTCTTTACTCATAAAGTTAAAGATACTAAGATAATACAATAGAGAAGAGAGGTGAGATAAAATTTATGTGAGAGAGAGAGAGAGAGAGATGTGTTATTGTTTTATGTTGTTTTGGATTGGACTGATTTGTGATAAAGGTGTGCAAGATTTAATCCAAGATGTGCAAAAACAATATAAATATATATATATATATATATATGTATGTATATGTATATAAAACTTAAGTCAAGGGGTTCATTGAAGACCATGTAACACCACCCCTAAATGCCTACTCATCAACACTAACATTTTTTTTTTTTTTTTTGCACTACCTTTATTACACCACATTAAGGGGGTATTTTTTTTTGGTTTCGCATAACGTTACACTCATGTAATATTAGATTCATGGAATCTCATTACAAGAATATGACACTATAATGTTTGGTCCATTATTAGTTATATTCCTATATTCCCATAACATCCCAAGAATGTAATTGTGCTTTTTAACAATGAATTTTCAAAAAATATCCTTTTGAAATAATTAAAAAAAAATCAATAAAAAACCACAAAATAAATAAACAAAATTTATTTTACTTTCCTTCACTTTCTCACCAACTAATTAAACAACTCAAATTCACATAAAATAAGACAACTTTCTTTTTTATCATCATCCAAACACTTAGTACTACCAAAAATAAGCAAAATTATGAACCTTTCAATCTCTAAAACTCCATGAAGAACATCCCAAGAATGTAATTGTGCTTTTTTACAATGAATTTTCAAAAATATCCTTTTGAAATAAATTTTTTTTAAATCAATAAAAAACCACAAAATAAATAAACAAATTTTATTTTACTTTCCTTCACTTTCTCATCAACCAATTAAACAACTCAAATTCACATAAAATAAGACAACTTTCTTTTTTATCATCATCCAAACACTTAGTACTACCAAAAATAAGCAAAACTATGAACCTTTCAATCTCTAAAACTCCATGAAGACACACTACAGCTCAAATCCACAAAAAACAAAACTTCAATCTTTCTCCATTGTTTAACACCAAATTCAAATCGCCTTCATCAATACCAGCTAGCCAGTCTCAACTCACCGATCTCACTCAACTCAGATCCCACCTCAATAACATCTCCACCACGATCTCTGAACTTAAAAAGCTCGCTACCAAGTCAAACCATTGTTAGAGAACTACAAATACGGCCAATCTTGCTCTTTGGTATGGATTTTCCAAGTCTTCAGCAAAGTGGTGGACTCAGTTGTTAGTTCGTTGGAGTTTTTTGTAGTGTGAGGAGCTCTAGGCCAGAGAACGATCGAAATGGCTAGGGTTTCAGAGAGTTCATACGGTCAAAGATTTGGTTAAGCTTTAGTTCTCTAGCAGTTAGGGTTTTGAGGAGAGAGAGGCTAGGGTTTGAAGATATTATAATAAGTAAAATTTATTAAGATTAAGGTGATGTGAAATATTTTGTGATCTTAGATTATTATAATCATGTAAACGACAAATTGAATTAAACATCATAATGTTTATATTACGTTGATATCACCTGATGTGATTCACACCGCAAACCTAACGCCCCTTTGTTATTCTTATCTATACTGCCACATTGCATCACACATTCTCAACTACCTTAGTACCAAGGTATCCCATTTCTACACTATCGGCCTGGCCCCACTATCTTTTTCATCTGCATTGTTAAGTTGGTATACATTTTCTGCTGAAATTTTATCTTACTAACGTGTCTTTACTTTTCTTAGCCCCATCCTTATGTTGCCACTGGAACAAGAACTCCAAATTTGGTATTAGAAATGAGAAGCTGCAATGGTTCTTGGATGCTGTAAAGGCACATTCCTAACGAGCTGAAGCTTGTGGGAGCTCATTGCCATCTTGGGTCCACCATCACCAATGTATTTTAACAATCATATCCTTTCATTTCTTTCATGTAATTACAGTTTATAGCCATGGTATGATAGTTATTACATTCTTTCAGTGTATGATGGCTATTACTTATCACTGTTCACATGACTAACTCAAGATTTGATTTTTTTTTTTTTTTTTTTACTTTTGTATTTGAGTGATTAGTTGTCTGATGCTGTTTTGCAAGCCATTGGCTATTTCTGTAGAAATATTCTTCTCCTCTTCATTTTGTTATCTTGTTATCTAGCCATGGACTAAACCTTATAAAATATCCCATTAAAAAATCACGCAACATTATTCGGGTCGGATCGGGTCGTTAACCAAATCAAACACAATTAGGCTCCACAAAAATCCAACATATCGTGCTGGTGCTGTAATTCCCACACGCAGAGATCTAATTGATACTGTTAGGGTCATATCTCTAAGTTTTGTTTTTAGGCGTTTATGAAGCATGAAAATTTATGTCTGCATAGCTAATAATTCACTCAAAGAAAGATGGATATCTTGATACATGGGTGGCATTTGCTTGCACCATACACTTGTGTCAAGTGTGGGATGCAAATTTTTATTCTCAAACTTGATCTTAGAATGATGAGTGCAAAAAAGGTTATTGTATTTGCAATAACCAAAGAATGTAAACACATTTAGGACTCGAAGGAAAAGTGTTTTAATTTATAGTGTGGTCTTCACCATCTACTGTGCCTCCCTTGAATTTCTTGATTTATATGCAAATCCAATCTTAGTCAGATATAAATTAACTTTGACACAAATGGTCCTTGTACCAAATGGCATCTACTCTCCCCAAATCAAAGGATGCAGGGTGTGGTCAATGGCGCAATCCTGTGTGTGTTGTGACTTGTATATTACCCATCAAGAAAAATTTCTGCTATAATTGTGATTACAGATTTTGTGGCACATAATGTGTCTATAAGTGAAACAAACTCTTTTGTTAGGATGTTTTGGATAAGTATTTGCAAAATGCGAGTTAAGTGCTTCTCACTTGAGAAGACTAAGTTTTCTAATTTCTTTTCAATAGCCTATGATATTAATCAATAGATATATGATAAAAGTTGTTCTGTGGATTTTTATAGTGCACCAAAGTGTAGAATGCATGCCTATATAAGCACATATCCGTGTATTTTTTTTTTACTACATTGTATAGTAGCTCTGTTTTAAACTCGGATCTAGAGGCCGTAAGTATATTATAGCATGCAGCTACATCCCCCAAACCTCTCCAATAAATTCTCTTTTTGTATACTAAAAAGGTTTAGGGCTGTTTGGATTTTTGATTTCCATAACTCATAACTCAAAAATGGTGGTACCTATGGCTGAGAAGTTCATTTGGATTTTCATAACTATGTTTCCAGTTTTTGTTTCCATCACTCAATTTTTTTATTTTTGAGTGATGAGTTATGGAAACTGAAAACACATTTTAGGTGTTTTCAAAATGTGTTTTCAATTTCCAAAATTCAGTTTTCAATGACATTTTTGTACTTACACCCACATGCATGGACCCATTGTCAGTGCAACACACGTGAGCTCTGCTTTTGATGCCTCTTTAACTGCTTTCTTCTCCACAAACATTTTCATTTTTCTCCCTTCTTTCTTTGGTCTACGCTGCACTATTCTTTCTTTCTTCTTCTTCTTTCACTTTCTCTGGTCTACACTGCACTGTTCTTTCTTTCTTTTTCTCCTTTTTTTTTTTTGGTTCTTCATCACAGAACCCATAAATGGTGCCACTGTTGGAGATCGTTGTAGGTCCAATCTTTCTTCTTTTTTTTTTTTTTTCTTCCTTTTCGCCTTTCTCATCTCAGACCCATAAAAAAAAAAAAAAAAATTCAACGATTGGGGCAACAAATTGGTTGTTGTGGGTTTGTGAATTTTCTGGGTGCTTCAAGGATGCTAATGGATTTTGTGGGTTTGAGCTTCAAGCTCAGAACTGAAGTGGTTGTTGTGGGTATTGGGGGTTGAAGGGGGAAAAAAAAAAAAAAACGAAATGCCTGGGTTGAAGTCTTTGGTTTTCGGAGGAAATGGTGTGATGAAATGGTGTAAGGCGGGTATGCTAACAGGAATGCCTGACATGTTGCTCAGGTATGGGTCCCACCAAAAGTAGAAAAAAATTGAGTGATGAGAAATTGAAAACGTGTGCCAAACGAGTGGGTATAGGAAATTGGGGTATTTTAAGTGATGAGTGATGAATGACGAGTGACAAAAATTGAGTGAGAAGTGATGAGTGATAAAAAAAAAAAATCCAAATAAGGCCTTATGTTCTGAGAATTATAATATTTTCAACATTTTTGAGAAATTTGTAGGGTTTCATTGTGAACAATTTTATTTTTGTGACTAATTTAGAGTCTTAGCCTAGGATTAAAATGGATGACAAAAGGTAATTAAGGCTTCACTTCACTTCCCAGTGCAAGATCAGTAGAGGATTCTGACATCATTTAATAGTTATGTATTCATTTTATTATCTACTATTACTCTTAAATTTATATATGTTTTACCATTATATAAAAAAAATTTCTTAACAATATAAATAAAATATATTTAATAATTAATTAATATATATATCTCCACCATGCCCATATCTTATTATTTCAAAAACTGCCATATCATCGTACTAGGACTGTAAATGAACCAAGCCGTTCATAAATAGGTCGGACTTGGCTCGATTAAAAACTCGTTCATGTTTGTTTGTTTATAAACAAGCCAAGCTTAAACTTTAGTTTTAGGCTTATTTAATAAATGAGCCGAGCCTGAGTAAAAAATATTGTTCATGAACAAGCTTGTGAACACCAAGGCTTGATACAAAAGTAACAAAACAAGTTGAGCCTAAACTAATTTATGAGTTTGGTAATAAAATTGATATGAGCTTGACAAGTAAACTCATATCCTTCTAAGACTTTAATTAATTATAAGTTGAGACTGCTCATCTGAAGCAAATAGGCTATAGATAATAAACTTGATATAGGCTTGATAATATACTTGTTTTGGATCTCAAGCTTAAAAACATGATATTGAACTTGAGTTTAGACTTGATATTGAGCTCGAGCTTGGCTTGACTAATGAACCAAGCCGAGCCAAGCTGAGCTCAAGCTTTAATACTTTATAACAAGCTCAAGGTTGAACATTATTTTTAGGCTCATATCAAGTTCAAGCCAAGTTTGAATATTCTACTTTTACTATCAAGCCGAGCTTGAACATTCACTACTCGACAAAGCTCAACTCATTTATAGCCCTACATTGTATTGTATTGTATTCATATTTGTATCGTACCCGAATAGTGCATACGGTTCCTATATTACTTGCACCAAAAGAATTAGCGGATAATTGTGGTCCATGATTTTGGAGTTCAGGCCTCATGGGTTGGAGGCCTCGGCCCAAGAGCCCAAAAATGAACAGTAATCTAGCAATGAAACCCATTTTTCACTCAAAGTTCTGACAAAAAAAGAAAAAAAAAATCAATAATTAGATTTGGGGGTTTGTTAATTGCTTTGTTTCAAGTTTCAACAAGGAGTAATTGTCAAAGTATTAAAAAAAGAAGAAGAAGAAGTAATTGTCACTTGTTGTCATGCTACAGTACTTAAAATTTTGAGAACACAGCCAAGCTATGTAATGTATTAAATGAAAATATAATTATTTTTTATTTTGTTATTATTATTTTGAGTCTAAAAAGCTAGAATGCCAAGAAAAAATACAAAGAAAAAATTATTAGAATAAAAAAACCAAAAAAAAAAAAGTAAATGTTGATAATAATAAAGAAAATGTCTATGAAAAAAATAATTTTGCAAGATGCAAACATGATAATACCATTGACTTAGATGGAGTTGATTAGCCAAGATGATGAAAAGATATTATTATTTTGGTTCATATATCATGTATTACTTTTGAGTTTAATAAATTTAAATGTGCATGTTATAAATATAAGTTAATTTGATTTATTTAGTTAGCTTTGTTAAATTTTATTACATAAGTAATGGTTAAATTGGCCATTAGTTGAATATATTTTGAATTTATAATGAATATACATTTTATATATATGTATATCTATAATTATTTTATAATTTTATTAGGTATTTGTGTATCTTACGATACACGATTCGATATGATCCACGATACTAAAAAAAAAAATTTGATTCACGATTTGACAACTATCTGAAAGCTACTTTGAATTATTATAATTTTGTCAATAATAGGGAAAGCTACTTTGAATAATAATAATATTTCGTTGTGATAGCCTACTGAACGCATTGACTGATGACTGTAATTTTTTGTTTTATGTTGCATATTCTAGTAATTAAAATCCGGATGCATAGAATTGAAAATTGAAACATATTCAAAATCATAATCATATGATGTGGCCACTCGTCAACTTGCATCGCCTTCTTTTATTTCTTTCTTTTGGGAAAAAAATTTAACCTTCAAATTCTTTGTTATATATCTTTATTGGAAATGAATTTTCAAAGTCTAACAGTAGGATTTCATGAGGATTTTGAAGGGTTTCTATCCAAACTAATTTATAGAGAAACTTTATCCCTTCTTCCAGCATGCAAACCATTGGGCTTCACACATTTTGTTAGTAAGAAATGAAAAATTAATAAATATAAAGACAACTGAAGTACCAAATATATTAAAAATTAAATGACACATCATGGTTTAATCTCGGTTGAACTTTGTTTTGACCTCAAAAATTTTGAACCTTTCTATTTTTCGATTATTTAAATAGTCTGAATTTCAAAACCATGTTGAAGAAATTATGTTATGAATGCTTTGTTGTGATTGTGACCCTTAATCGACACATTGAGTATTTCTTAGGTATTCTCAAAACATGGTGAATGGTACTTTTTTCTCTCATATTTGTGGTGAACTATTATAAATGTGAGGTGAGAGAGCATCATTTCATTATACTCTAAAAAAAAAAAAGTACCTAAGAATTTTCTCACATTTATGGGTTTGGTTCATTTGTCAGTTCAAAATTACTCGCAATCTCATGAAATTACGTCAATTTAATGTCAATTGTTGTGGACCCTATTTTGTAATCTTGATGCTTTGCAAATTAGAAAAGCCATTTCCCCGAGATAATATTAGTTAACAAAAGGATAGATAATGTATGATTATTAAATTGACCACATTGTAAGCAATAGTGGAGCCAATCGATGATATTGGATACGTTTTTGGTTTGGTTCTCCTTTGTCTCAAAATGTTAGTGCTTTTAGGAAGATAAGAATCATCACGCACCATCCCCGTTCTTTTTTTTCTTTTCTATGGTGTCGTGTTGTACAAGACAGAAGTCTTGGTCAAGTTAAGAAAGCATGGGTAATCATCTAAATGTCCTCTCTCTCTCTCTCTCTCTCAAATTGAGAAATTTGTAAAGAAGAGAGCTTTCGAAAAAGCATTTGTAGAAGTTCAATTCCATTACGGAGATCTAAATTGTTTTTAGAATTAGAAAGAAAAAAAAAGTTAGTCAAGGACCACAATATTAATCACATTCATTCCAACAACTATTCTTCTTCTTCTTCTTATTTTCATTTTTTTAAGATTCCCACAACTATTTTATGTGGCAAATAATGAATGGTTGTCTGTCATTTTTACATAGGATAATTGTGAAAAAATGAGTAGTAAAGATTGTGGTCATAAAATTATTGTGTTTACCTAAGAGTATTATGTGAAATTATTCACTTCATAGGATATATTACACTTTTCTCACAAATAAAAGTGAGCTTTACATATGGGTCTGCACATGAAATCTACGTCTATGTAAAAGAGAAGTTTAATTTATTGAGTATATGGATTTCTTTAATATATTAATTTAATTTTAAGACATTAATTCTTAAGCAAAGTTTTAAGACATCAATTTGTTTTAAAAAAGTTAATCCCATGCAATCTCGTTTTAATATTAATAAGCAAGGTTTGATAAGCTGATCTTAAAAGGAAGTGAGTTTTTAAAAAACTGTGAAAAAAGTTAATCCCATGCAATCTCGTTTTAATATTAATAAGCAAGGTTTGATAAGCTGATCTTAAAAGGAAGTGAGTTTTTAAAAAACTGTGACAACAAATATTGAAATAAAGAGTTGTTACTAAAAATATAAAAAATAAAAACCTTAAATTGTGATATGACATAATGAAATTTATTGGATATGTTAGAATTTGAGTTTTTAGTGTTGGCAAACCATAACAAATAATAAGGTGCGGTTTGGATCCGCGTTTGCTGCATCCATGTTGCTGCAATGCACGTTTTAGCTTTCTTTCTTTCTTTTTTTTCTTTCAGCTGCAAAGGTTGACTTTTTAACCATGAACAGTGCATCCGTGCACTGTTCACGGACCCACAAATATGACTTTTTAACAACTTTTTTATTAAAAATGGGTCTCACGGTACTATTCACACATTTAAAAATTATTTTGCTACAGTGTTTTCAGTTTCAGCAAAATAAGTTCTATCCAAACATACCCTAAGTCTTGATGAGTTAGAATGTGTACTTTCAAGTTCAGGATAAAGAAAGATGCAATTGTTCCTCTCGATTCCTCTTAATTCCTCTCGATTGTTGTTCGATTCCTCTCAATCGATCGAAGATCACGAATCAGCAAATGTGAAAAAACCCATAACTTGTCTATTTGAAACTCAAATCGTGATCTGTTTGTTGTAGTATTTAAAAGATATTATAAGCTAACCCTAGTGCGCTTTTAGAGAGAGAGAGAGAGAGAGAGAGAGAAGGGTGCCTCTTGTGCCTCCTGTTTAAGGTTTTTGTACCCAAAACTCCCTCATATCTTCTACTGGTGTTATTCTTTGAAGAAACTCAAGATTTGGTGTTGTAAAAGTTGCTGCCTCATTCTAGTCATCAAAGGTGCTAGGGATCTAAACCTTCAAGTGTTGTCTTAGAGTCATAGACTAGAGGTCTATGTGAAGATCAAAGTGTGAATTGGAGGTTCATGTTGGAGCAGTTCCATATCAAAGACATCTGAGGGTTTCAAAGCTAGGTTTGATAATCATAGTTAAGTTTACTACGAATTAAATATTCTTGACTGCAAATTCCTATTTAATAGTGGATTGTTCTTCTTGGGATTGGTCCCCCTAGGTTTTTTTTACCTTAAAACTAGTTTGTTTTATTGGTTTTCTTGGGTCATCATATCTTGTGTTTTTTAGATTTTATGCTGCATGATGTGTTTGATTTATGTTTAACCTAAGGCATGCATAATTGAGTAAATTAATAATTTGGCTATAAAATCAGGTTAAACATTGTTTGTTCAAAAATCTAACAGGATAGCTACCATGAGATCAAGTTGTTTATTGGCATTAGGGGTGTGCAAAAAAAACCGACGAATCGAAAAAACCGCTTCAAACCGACTGAACCGATGCAAAAATTTCGGTTCGGTTCGGTTCGGTTTCAGTTTTATTATATAAAAAACCAAAAATTTCGGTGGCAAATTCTAATACACCGAACCGAACCGAAATATATTAAATAATAATTTGTACAAATTATTTCAACAAAGTTTCTGGTATCCTAGCGGCAAGGACACGCGCAGGTTTTACAGTCAACCCAAGTTCAACCCTTAGTAATAGCCTTTTTATTTTTCCTCTCCTTATTACCAAAACTTCGTCGTTTTGGGGTTTGCCTTATAACCCTATTAATCCTATTTTCAGCATTTGTCTCTCACTTCAAGTCTAATATATTTGGGGTTTTGTTCTTCGTGTTTGGGTTTCAAGATTTCTGGGTGTTTGGTTTTTGTTCTTGGTGGTTTAGGTTTTGTTCTTCAAGTAGAAGGTTGTGAGTTTGGCTTCGCCAGTACGCTTCTTCGCCATTCTCTCTCTTTTTTTGTTTCTTTTTTTTTTTTCGGTTTTGTGTTTGCTACTTTGCTTGGTGCTTGGTGTTTGGGTGGTGAGAAAAGGTTGGAAAGCAAAGGGAGTTTTTGGGTTTGTTAATATTTTTTGGGTTTGTTAATTTTTTTTCTTTGTTTGCTTTCTTAGAAAATAGGAAACCGAAAAAACCGACTGAAACCGAAATCCAACCGAAACTGATTGATTTTCAATTATTTCGGTCAGTTTCGGTTGAGAATTTCACAAACTGAAAATTTCGGTTTCGGTTGGCCAACACTTAGAAAACCAACCGAAACCGAACTAACGCCTCTAATTGGCATGACAAGCATGTTTATGAATAGTTTTATGACGCCCATATGAGGACTTGCAATTTCTAAATTACTGGCCTTAACAACGGATCACAGTGGCTTTTTTTTTTTTTTTTTTTAAATTTTTTATAAATCTCTATTGCCATTTTCAAATTCCTCTTCCAATGCATAAAAAACATAAACCCTGGCAAGCCCATGTATGGCCGTGCCCCAATGTTGGCCATGATCTAACGATTGGATGAAAAATATAAGATGATAGAAAAGTGGACAAATAGTTAGTATTCGCTCATGTATGTTTGGTTTGGGGGGGGGGGGGGGGGGTTGAAAAAGTGGAGGATGGAAAATGTTTTTGTTTAGTTAAGGAGGAAAATGAGAAGATGGAAAACATTTTTGTCCTTTTCAGCTTGATTCACTTTAATGCTCTAATTTCCTTCGAAATTCAATTCTTCCAAACCTTCCTTGATCCTCAAGTTCAACTAATTGACTCTAAGTTAATTTAATTATATAAATCAATCATTACATTAACCAATCTTAACCAAATTATTGGAATCAATTAATGCTTTGTCCCTTGGATTGAATTATATGCATGCAACTTCATGATAAATCATATCATTAACTAATAGTGTTATGATACATCATTAAATCTAATTTGGACTAAAAACGGACTAATTAAAATCAGGAGTTCATAATTACACATAGTCGGGATTTAATTTATGCAAATGCACAGTAATCGTTAAACATGATTGCACAATATCTTTCAATCTGATGATCTAATTAAGGCTTATGAATTGTTGTCTTGATCGTTGTAACTTCAAGATTGATTTTGTGAAAAGCAATTAAAAATTAAACAACTAAAATTACAGTTTTACCACTAAGATGTGATGTGATGCAACGAGATAAATGAGAGTCACAAAATGGGGTGTCTATAGTATTACAATAGAATAAAATCAGTGAAGAAAAAAAAAGTTGATATCAACAATTAAACTTTTGTTTCTATCCAAAGAAT
Source organism: Quercus robur (assembly GCF_932294415.1). Classification (NCBI taxonomy): domain Eukaryota; kingdom Viridiplantae; phylum Streptophyta; class Magnoliopsida; order Fagales; family Fagaceae; genus Quercus; species Quercus robur. Next base: position 45,883,596 of record NC_065544.1, on the reverse strand, counting down.
CAATACAGCAATAGATGAAGATTTGTTAAGTAGTTAAGAATAATTAAGTTGTTGTTTCTATCTAAAAAAATTGTTGCAATTTGGGACAACAATATGGCAATTAAGCAAGATAGCAACTTAGCGCAATCACAACTTCTAAGACCAACCTTTATTATATAATATTACATATGATATTATATAAGACACAAGATAAAGGAAGTAAGATTTAAACATTTGACTAGTAGGCATTGGGCGTGGTTTTTTTTTTTTTTAAATGTCAGTAAGTTTTGGTTTAGGAGAATTTATTGGGCTTAAACAAATAAGTGGCCTCTTTATATCCTTCCCGTTACAAAAAATACCCCTAAACTATGGAGTGATCATTTTTCCTTTAAAAAGTGGGCTAAATATATATATATATATATGGCCCACTTTATGAGGACAATTTTTTTATTTTATAACAAATGCTAACATAACACATTGTCATTAAAGTAACATTATTTTCACATGGACCCCGTACTAAGACCATCAGCATCAAATGTTCTAAAAATGTATCATTTTAATACATAAAAAAGACTACTTTATTATTTTAACACATCATTTTACAATTCATCATACATCATATCTTCTATTCTTCAATTCTATACATTAAAATTGTTAGGTTCTAAGACTATAGGAACTAAATGTATCAGAACTTCATTTTGTATATGTTGGCAAACCATGATCAAAACAATGAGTCTAGGTTTAGGCTTGCTCAAAGTTTGTTTAAGTGTAAGTTTGAATTGAGTGTTTTGCAGGAATTTATTGTGTAAAACTGCAAGACTCGATCGATCAAAAATATGGCTCTATCAATCGAGAAACGCAGCCCAGAAAATTCTGCAAAAGTTTCAAATGCAGCCCAAGCCCATATGACGTGTAGGGTTAAGTGTTACACCTATAGTATAAAAGGAAAAACCTTAACTATGTTTTAGTGGTCTTTGTTGAGTTGTGTGTTGAGTCTTTTGTGAGATCTGAGAGGTTTGTACCTTTAAACACACACATAGAGCTATCAAGGTCAAGATTCACATCAAGAACTTGATAATTGTTTCAGTTGCTGCATAAAGAACATTCAAGGAACAACAAAACCTTTGAGTGGAGTCTCAAAGTCACAAGTAGGAGAACTTGTGTTTGTTGCAGATTCAAGAAAAGAAGTAGTTCGTGGACTCGGAACTGTCACGTGGTTGCGGTAGTAAGTTTTCTACATGAGGTAGCATTAGGATGTTAGTGGTCTAAGTCCTTTAAAAAAATTCAATTCTTTCATAGTGGATCTATTTTTACCTTGAGAATAGTTAGGTCAAATCCTCCCCAAGTTTTTTACCGATTTGGTTTTCTTGGGTTATCAAATTTTTGTGTTCTTTACTTTCTACATTATATTTGTGTTGCTCATAATTGTTTAACCTAGACTTGAATAACAAACTTGTTAATCGACTTGGCTTAATATTAGGTTAAACATATTGGGACAAAAGGTCTAAAAACCTAACAAGTGGTATCAGAGCAGGATAGCTCTTGTGTTAGATCTCTTGATCTAAGAGTTTATCCTTGACCCCTATTGTCATGGAATACGGTTACTCTCTTGTAATCCCTCCACACTTTGATGGAAATAGCTATGCCTATTGGAAGGTTAGGATGAAAGCCTTCTTGAAATCTATAGATGAGAGAGTGTGGAACTTCATTGAATACGGATGGGAGAAATCGGCTACTCCTGTTAGTGAGTGGTCAACGTCCCAAAAAGAAGCAGTCGCTTTTAATAGCAAAACTATGAATGCTATTTTTAATGCTATTTCTATGGAGAAGTTTAGGAAAATCTTAAATGTTGAGGTTGCTCATACTACTTGGAAAATTCTCCAAACTGTGCATGAAGGCACAAAGACAGTTAAAATAAACAAGTTGCAGCAGTTGACAACTAGGTTTGAAAGCATTAAAATGTCTAAGGATGAAAGTTTTGATGAATTCTATGCAAAACTAAATGATATTGTTAATTCTACATATAATTTGGGTGAAATTTATGATCAACCTAAGTAGAGGTGTCCATAGAAATCGGCAACCTGCCCAACCTGTCCGACCTACCGGTGTTCGACCTACTGCCACCCGATCCGACGAATCCGGCAGTCGGATGCGGGTTTCGACCTCACTAACCCAACCTTAGCGGGTCGGTTGTCGGTTTTTAATTTCAAAACCCATGAAACTCGACCCGAACCGAAGTCCATTCAAAATCCGAACATTTTTCCAGATTCCGGCAATTTTTTCCAAATTCTGACCACTTTTTCACTTAAATCCTTCGATTTTTGGCACAATAAACACCGGATCTGGCTGAACCAATGATTTCTCATCACAATTTGCTAGAAATCTCGCCGGATCCGACGGGATCTTGGATGGATCTGGCAAGATTTCGCCGCGTTTCAAAGCATTCTAGTGATAATTGGGTTCACCCGAAATCGACCACCACTCGCCAGCAACCCAAACCGACAAACCCGTTACTGTTATAGGTCGATTGCGGGTTGAAAAACTACCCACCCAATCTTGTACGAGTTGGTTGCAGGTTGGGAAAAAACCCAACCCGCCCGACCTATGGACAACCCTAAACCTAAGATAGTTAGGAAGATTCTTAGATTATTAACTGAGGACTATAAACTCAAAATAACTGCCATTACTAAAAGCAAGGATGCGGACTCCATCTCTGTTGATGAAGTTGTAGGATCTCTACAATCCTGTGAAAAACTACTGACCTAATTAGAGTAAGGATGTGGACTCCACCCCTGTAAGATTCCCTGTTTTACAACTACTGCCATAAAAACCTACAATTGTTTTCACATGGACTCCGTACTAATATTAGTTTCAATCTTTTCATCTCTACACCTTTATTTTATTTATTTTTGAGTTAGTTGTGAACTTTTTCACTCACCTCTAAGAAAGTCTCCAAAATATTGTGTACAACCCAATTGAAACCCTTAACAATTTTACCTAAAAAAACAAACAAGAGGATTGAGTAAAAAAAATAAGAAGATTAAGTGGATCAAATTTAGTGTGTTTTGCCAATTAGCTTTTTCTTTTTTTCTTTCTTTTTTTTGTCTTAAAATTTATTTCAAATAATCTACCTTTTAGTTTTTTTGAAATAAACTGGTTTTTTTAGTTGCAAATGAGCTAGCTGAAATAAGCAATTCCCAAACAGACATAAGAAATATAGTTGCAACATTTTTTAATTTGTTTATATGCCTTTTTATTTTTTGGAAACAAACACATAAACACAAAAAAGAAAGGAATGGGGTTAGGTCAAATGGATACTCATCATAGTTATTATACCCATCCAAACGAAACATTCCAGTTTTCAGTTTCAAAAAAACCAAAATTTTAAAAAGTCTCCAATCACAAAAATTCACATACAAAGACAAATTAACAATGGTAAACAACTAACTATAAAACAAATGGTTATCTTAATAATTGCCCTAACGCTAAGAATACAAGTTAAAGATTAATAAATGCTCAATTATAGGGAACAAACAAACAAACAAACAAATATATTTAATTGAATTAAGGATTTTGTTAATTTTAAAAACTTTTTTAGGGGAAATGAAAAAAATAATGTTTTTCTTAATTATAAATTATTTATATATTCTATGAAAATTGTATCAAAACTTTTCTAAAATAGTTAATTAACAAATGCCCTAAAAAGACACCTATTAATCGGATTCAATAACTTTAAGAGAAATGTTATGTTCATAACATTTCATAAAAAATTCTAAGTTCTAGGCTGTTACTTGCTGTTACTAGTAAAAAAAAAAAAATTCAGTGGTGAATGCATATTAGAACTAGTAATAACTTATCATCTAAGGTATATCGTGAAAATTTTGTTAATTTAATAATTCTCTCACTTTAATTAATCATTTTTCAAAATAAAAGATAGAAATTTATTTTATTAATAAAAAATTATTTATTTAATTTTAGAGATTCATTAATCAAGACTCATTGCGCTCATGTTTTTAAGGGCTTGCTTGGTTGTGTTGTTTAAACAACACAATTGGTATTTTCTAAACAATTTTTCACACGTACATTTTTTCACAGTATTTAAAAAACATTATTAGGACAACAACGTTATTAGAATAATGTTGCCAAACGGGCCTAGATAACTCCCTCGTTACTTCCGGTATCCTGGTCTGCTCGGTTCTCCAGATTCTTCAAGTTATTGTTGGGCTTAATTTCGCAACTGAGAGCTCAGCTCTCTCTCCCTCTCTCTCTCTCTCTCTCTCTCTCTCTTTGTTCTTTCTTTCTTCGCTTCCCCAATCTGTATGTTATGTTTTTGTTTCCCTTCTTAAATTTTTGTTTTTTTTGTTAGTGAAGTGGTGGGCCCGTGTATGACTTAGCATTCCCCAACTGGGCCTTCTTGTTTTGTGTTAACATATTAAGACCCCTAGCTTTAAGTGAAATTTGTCAGACAAACTTTCTGCAGCTTCTTCAATGGCAGCTAAAGCTACACACTTATTATCCTCCTACTCCCCAACACTTCCCAAAACCTTTGAAAACCCTCTTAACCAAAACTCGTATTCCAAAATCCAAACTTTATCCCTCAAAACCACCCAAAAGTGGTCTCTTTCTCTCACAGTCAGAGCCATCCTCTCCCAAAACACCTCATTTCAGCATTGTTTCACCAAATCCTCAGATGGGTATCTTTACTGTGAAGGACTTAAGGTCCAGGAAGTCATGGACTCTGTTGAGAAGAGGCCGTTCTATCTCTACAGTAAGCCACAGATAACTAGAAACTTTGAGGCCTATAACCAGGCTTTGGATGGACTGAGCTCAATTATTGGGTACGCTATTAAGGCTAACAATAACTCGAAGATTCTAGAGTATTTAAGGCAGCTTGGTTGTGGTGCTGTGCTTGTCAGTGGAAATGAGCTGAGGCTTGCTCTCCATGCTGAGTTTGATCCCACTAAGTAAAATCGTCTACACCCACTTGTGTTTATTTCTTAATATGCTTCTGCGTTGGTCTGCTTTGTTTTTCTATCTTTTATGCTGTATCACATATTTGTTTTTGCAGCGATATTTCTCTATTTATGTTTATGCTTTTGACTTTTAGTCTTCTACAACTTTGTGGTTTAGAGCTTGCATATGTTATATTATATTATATTATTTTATATACTGTTACTATTGTTATAATATTATTTTAATTTATATTTAGTTTTGATAGTGGTTTGAGTAATCAATTTTAGTTATTATTGTCGTTAAATTCAACAAAAACAAAAGATTAATATTATTCTTGCTTATGATATATTTATATATTTGACATAGTAATGCATGTACTTATTTATTGAAGCATTGAAACAAATACAAATTCTCTTTAATTCTTTGGTTTTATTACAAATAATTTTAGTAATATGAAAGAAGGTAGGGTACAAATAGTTTTTACATTTTAGTAGTTGAATGTTGTCGATGTTATAAGTGTTTGACTAGTAACGATGTTAGTTTCAGTGTAATCTGGTTGTGTTTGAATGAACAGGTGTATTTTTAATGGGAATGGAAAACTTTTGAAGGAATTGGTCTTAGCCGCCGAAGCGGGTATCTTTGTTAATGTTGATAGTGAATTTGACTTGGAGAATATTGTAGCAGCTGCAAGAATAGCTGGCAAGAAGGTTAATGTTTTACTTCGGATCAACCCAGACGTGGACCCTCAAGTATGTAATAGCCAGATTGTAACACTTATTGTTATGGATTGTATAGTGTATAGAGTATGTGATGTTGTTGTAAATAGATCTGTTTTTATAGAATTTAAATTGACTGTTTAAAATATTTTACTGATTGGCTGAAATGATTCATGACTGCAATGGAGTTTTGTAACTTGAGAACACTTTTAAGTTTTTAAACTATCTGCGTCAGGTCTTATTCAACTGTTTTTCCTGAGCTAACAATCTCTAATAGGAGGGTACTTGATGCATGTAATTTGAAATTGTTCCACTGTTCATTTGTTTCAAAGTTTAAATCATGTATACCGTAGGAGCAAGGCTGTTTTCAAAATTCACTCTTGTTTTCCCATATATATATATCATTGATTTTTTTGTTTGAATTGAAACCGATAAGCAATAGATTTATTAGAAGACATGAAAACATATTTGATTCAATCTTTTTTGGCTATTATGTTAATCTAAATGGAACATAATCACTATTTCTGGGACCTTGCCCAAAGGGGAAAAAAATGTACAAGTGTTTTTTGGTTTGTGGTCTTCTCATGCTCTAAGGGTCCATTTGGTTAGGCGTTTTGGGAGTTTAAAAGAGCATTTTTAAAACCCAAAACTCTATTTTGCAACTATAACTCCTTATCGCTTTTTTACAAACGCTCGTTTTAAACTCAAAACAGAGTTTTCCAACAGCTTATACAAATACACCCTAAACCTTTAATAGACTTGGGGTGTGACACCTTGACCAAACTATTGTGAACCTATGCCTGCTAATCACCACTACCACTTTTTTGGCACTATTGTTGTCACACCACCTCTATTGTTATGCCTATCTCTACTGCCACATTGCATTTTACACTCTAAACTACCTTAGAACCAAGGCACCCCCATTTCTACACTATCAGCTTGACCCCACCACCTTATTCATCTGTATTGTTAGGTTGGTCTGCTTATAATGCTGAAGTTTAATCTTACTAACTTGTCTTTTTCTTTTCTTAGGTCCATCCTTATGTTGCCACTGGGAACAAGAACTCCAAATTTGGTATTAGAAATGAGAAGTTGCAATGGTTCTTGGATTCTGTAAAGGCACATCCTAATGAGCTAAAGCTTGTGGGAGCTCATTGCCATCTTGGGTCCACCATCACCAAGGTATTTTCAACAACTTTGCGTTCAAATTCTTTCATTTATTTAATGCAATTACAATATAGAACCTGTAGAAGATGAGTCTGGGACATGTATAGCCATAGTACGTTAGTTATTACATTTTTTTCAGGGTATGATAGCAATTACATACCACTGTTCACATGGCGAAAACTCAAGATTAAAAAAGAAAAGAAAAGAAATTTTGTTCTTTAGGCAACTAGTTTTTTAATGCTGTTTCCCAAGACATTGGATGTTGATGTAGAAATATTCTTCCCCCCTTCATTTGTTGTCTTGTTATCTTGCCGTTTACACTGATGTTGATCTTGGTTTCATTCTCTGTTTGAATTAGTTTTTATTGTTCTGTCCAATTGCCATGGTATGCGTTTAGTTATTTTCTCTGGCTTTACAAAAAATATGAAACATTTGTTTTTTTTTTTCTTGGGTTAATGTAAAGGTTAAAGATCTGGTTTTTAATATTTACAGGTGGACATATTCAGGGATGCTGCGGTTCTTATGGTCAACTACATTGACGAAATCCGAGCTCAAGGTTTTGAAGTTGATTACTTAAATATTGGAGGTGGACTTGGTATAGATTATTATCACACTGGTGCTATCCTTCCTACACCCAGAGATTTAATTGATACTGTGAGGATCATATCTCTAAGTCTTGTTTTCTGGCCTTTATTAAGTATAAAATTCATGTCTGCATGGCTAATAATTCATTTAAAGAAAGAGGGAGTTCTTGATACATGGGTAGCATTGCTTGCATCATGCACTTCTGACAAGGGTGGGCTGCTAATTTTTATACTCAAACTTGATCTTAGAATGATAATTGCAAAATAGGTTATTACATTTGCAATTGCCAAAAAATGTAGAGCACATGTAGCCTGTAGGATTTGAAGGATTTTAATTTTACTGTGGGCTTCATGAATTACTGTGCCTCACTTCAATTTCTTGATTTATATGGAAGTCCAATCTTAGTCAGAAATAAATTAACTTTGACACAAATGGTCCTTGCACCAATTGACATCTCTTCTCCCCAAAAACATAGGATGCAGGATGTGGTCAATGGTGCAATCTTCTATGCATAGTGACTTGTATATTACCTATCATCTGCTTTAATTGTGAAAGATGCTTTTTTGTTTGGTAAAATAGGCTGACAAATGATGTTTTGGATGAGAATTTGCAATACATATTGTAGTAGCTCTGTTCTTTTACTCAGATCTAGTGGCCATAAGTATCTAATAGAATGCAGTGAGGATTCATTGCCAATGTAAACCTAATATATACTCACCTAGTCTTCTGAAACTTTATATGATATTTAGAGCCACATCCCCCAACCCTCTCCAAGAAATTCTCTTTTTGTATGGTTTGGGTTTATGTTTTGAGAATTATAATATTGTCAACATATTTGAAAACTTTGTAGGATTTCATTTTGAATAATTTTTTTGACTAATTTATAATCTTAGTGTGGGATTAAATTGGATGACAAAAGGTAATAAAGGCTTCACTTCCCAGTGGGGAATATAGTTTTTAAAGAGAATTAGCAATGTTCTTACTTTGATCAATATGAAGGTTCACTGAATCTTTTTAACATTGGTGGTTGCTGCAGGTTCGAGAGCTGGTCCTTTCACGAAATCTTAAACTCATCATTGAACCTGGGAGATCATTGATTGCAAATACTTGTTGCCTGGTTAGTCGTGTAACTGGGGTCAAAACTAATGGAACAAAAAACTTTGTTGTGATTGATGGCAGCATGGCTGAACTTATCCGTCCTAGTCTTTATGGTGCTTATCAAGTAAGAATTTAACTACTTCTCTTGTAGACAATTATATTTATGTGAATTGAAGATAATGGACATCTAATCAGTTTTGTGTATCAAATGCATCTAGTACTTGAAAAACGTTTTTCAACATTAAACTGTTACTTGTTGGTCAAATATTGTATTAATTAGTGGCTGTTTTCCCTTATATCAAACCTATAAAACAGTGTAGTACCAACCTTTTAAAAAGTCTAAATTGCTGGTTCTCATATATGCTACTACATAGCAAATGCACTTGTATTTTTTGCTCATTTTGGACATAATGATAAATATTTCTCTAATCACCATGGCTGTTCACACATTACATTGTTGTGCCTTTTCATCACAATTGACTTGTCGGTACCCGGTTGCAGCACATAGAGCTGGTTTCTCCTGCACCACCTGATGCAGAGACCTCAACCTTTGATGTGGTGGGCCCTGTCTGTGAGTCAGCAGATTTCCTGGGAAAGGATAGAGTACTTCCAACTCCAGCCAAGGTATTGTGTAGGCTTCCTGTTGGATTGTCACAGCTATAATTTTCTTCATATCCTTTTTTTTTCTTTTTCTTTTTATTTTTTGTTGTTGTGGGTGGGGGGTGGGGGGTGGCTGTTATGCATATTCTAATGAGTGAAACAACAACCATCAAGGCCAAGTTCCAAATGGGCTATTTGGCTATGGATTCTAAGCAAACCAATTAGGGTTGGTCACGTGAATTCTTTTTTGGCATTTTATCATACCCAAAATCATACTATTTGCCATCTCCTTAATTGACATATCCTTTTTTACCTTTTCAACTAATGTTATTTTAGGTCTTCTTCTACCTTTTTTGGTTCCCTTTAATTGGATCAACTCGCTTTATTATACCCAAAATCATACTATTTGTCACCTCCTTAATTCACATATCATTTTTTACTTTTTCAACTAATGTTATTTTAGGTCTTCTCCCTTTTTTCTGGTTCCCTTGACTTGGATCAACTCACTCTTCCTCACTAGTGTATTCTAAGGTGTGAAACCCAATAAAAAATGACTACTCTCTTTTTAAATTCTCTGACTAGAATTTCACTTTGCAGGGAGCTGGTCTGGTTGTTCATGATGCTGGTGCTTACTGTATGAGCATGGCGTCAACTTATAATCTTAGAATGCGCCCACCAGAGTACTGGGTACGTATCAATGACTTCACATTGTCTATATTTTATACAACACACCTATGCCGTACAAATGATACTTTAAGCTGTGATTTTTACGTTTTATATTTCCATCTAATTACACAATTAACATTAGAGGCGGTTTCTATTTATCGCTTTTATGCTGCACAAATGGTACTAGAAAATTTGACTGTTCCATCTTGTATTTCCATCACTTTATGCAATTAACACTAGAGGTGGGTTCTACTGCTTTTAGTAACTCTCACAAATTTGAATCTTATGCCTGAGTGAGCTCCTATATTATCAATCTTATTCACAGAAATTTCTGCATCTTTTTAATTTGGAATATCTCATATATTATGGATTAGTTATAAGTAATTGTATCCACGACCCCCACTCCTTTTTTGTCTCTCAAAAAGCTTTATTTATCATTTGTAGGTTGAAGAAGATGGATCAGTGACCAAAATCCGGCGTGGAGAAACATTAGAAGATCATATGCAATTCTTCGAAGGGCTTTAATCAACATCATGGGTTGTGTCTGTAACTGTAGATTAAGATACCTGTGATTTGCTTCCACTTATGTAAATCTTGAGTTTCCAATAGGGAAAGGGCTGTGATTGTGTCCCAATTAATATGAAGATAGTCTCTTGGAATGTGAGGGAGCTGAACAAGAAGGATAGGAGGCTGATGTCATTTGTCTGTAGGAGACAAAGATGGAGCTTATCGGGTTTTATTAAAATTCTTTGAGGTTGTCAAAATGTTGATTGGGTTTATTTGAATTCAATAGGTGCTTCAGGTGGGATAGGAAGGTTTTGGAGAAGTTGGAAGATGTTGTGGGTCAATTTTCGGTGTCTTGTAAATTTAGGAATGTAGAGGACAATTTTGAATGGGCTTTTACTAGTGTTTATAGTCCTATTGTGGATAGGGAGAAAAGGCTAATGTTGGAGGAATTTGTGGGTTTGTATAGTTGGTGGAATTTGCCATGGTGTGTAGGTGGTGACTTCAATGTTGTTCGCTTTCCTTCTGAACATTTGGGGGCTAAAAGCTTCGCTCAGGTTATGCACAATTTCTCAAATTTCATATCTATTAATGGGTTAATGGATATCCCTTTGGAGGGTGACAGTTACACTTGGTCCAATTCTTTATTTAGTTCTAGTATAGATCAATTTCTCTTTTCTTCTGAGTGGGAGGAACACTATCCAAATATTCATAAAAAATGGCTTATTAGAGTTTTATCAGACCATATTTCCCGATTTCTTTAGAGGGTGGTGATATTCATAAGGGCCGATGGCCTTTTCGTTTTGAGAACATGTGGCTTCAAGTGGATGGTTTTGTGGAGAAGGTGAAAATTTGGTGGGACTCTTATAATTTCTATGGAACTCCAAGTTACAGGTTAGCCAAGAAGTTAAAAGCTTTAAATGGAGATTTTAAAAAGCGGAATGAATTAGAGTTTGGTAATGTAACCATTAAGAGAATGAAATTGTGGAATGTTTTGAATGCTCTAGATTCTAAAGAGGAGAGGGTTTCTTTATCAATCAATGAGAAGTGTGAAAAAGGAGAATTTGCATGGAAATTGAGAAGACTGCATTGTTGGAAGAGATTAGCTGGTGACAAAAATCGAGGGTGCTATGTTTAAGGGAAGGGGGGACATCAAAATGAATTTCTTTCACTGGATGGCTAATTCTAATAGAAGAACTAACAGTATTGGCAGTCTTAATATTGGAGTGTTGACATCAGATCAAGAAGTTATTGAAGATGGTATTGTTTGATTCTATAAGAGTCTTTACTCGGAAGATAAGCTCCATCGCCCTCACCCGGATGTGTTGAATTTTTCCGAGATTTCCAAGGATAAGGCTGGCTGGTTGGAAAAGCCTTTTGAGGCAGTTGAGATTCCTTTTGAGGAAGTTGAGATTTTTAGGGTGGGTTAAGGATTTTAATGGAGATAAAGCTCCTAGACTTGATGGTTTCCCTATGGCTTTTTTCTAGACTTGTTGGGTCATTATCAAAACCAATCTTATGGACATTTTTCAATATATATATATTTTTTTTGATAATGCTCTGTTTGAAAAAAGTTTGAATGCCACTTTCATTTCCTTGATTCCTAAAATATCCGGTGTGGTGAAGGTAAGGGGTTTCCGACCTATCAACTTGGTTATTAGAAAATTGAGAAGTTTTAATAAAGCACTGCTTGAAAATGGTTTTGGAGATTTGGGAATGAGCTTCAAGCCTAGTGGATGAGAGTGATAAGGATCAAGTATGGTTGTGAAGGGGGAGGCTAGTTCTCTTGTCCTATTACTAGTCCTCATGGAGTGAGTTTGTGGAAGTCTATTAGCCGTGGTTGGCCTTCTTTTACTTGTCATATCCAATTTGAGAGGTTGGGATGGGATCTACTATTAGATTTTGGCAGGATGCTTGGTGTGGGGACACCTCTTTGAGATTGTGCTATTCGGAATTATGTGCTAGAAGTCACAATAAGGAGGCTTATGTAGCTGATTTGATGAAGTTCCCAAATGGTGTTCTCTATTGGAATTTGAATTTTGTAAGAGGTTTTCAGGATTGGTAATTGGAGTCTTTATCCAATTTCTTGAATAGTATTTATGGAGTTTCTTTGAGGGGAGTTAGGATTTATTGGAAGTCCACTAAGGGAAGAGGTTTTGCAGTTCGCTCATACTACTAGATCTTGACAAAAAATATAGATCAGTCCTTCCCTTTGAAGATTGTTTGGAAGCCTAAAGTTCCTCCTAGAGTTTCTATTTTTTTTTTTTTTTTTTTTTTGGGTCTGGATTGCCGCTTTGGGGAATATTTTGACAATTGATAATCTTCGGAAACAGAAGATATGGATTTTAGATTGGTGTTGTATGTGTAAAAAAAAATTGGGGAATCAGTAGACCATCTTCTTATCCATTGTCCTCTCACTTTTAATTTGTGGTACATGGTGTTTATCTTGTTTGACATTCAATGGGTTATGTCGAAGACAGTGGTGGAGCTGCTAGCTTGTTGGCAAGGAAAGTTTGGGCGACATCAGAATAGTGCTATTTGGATGGTTGTCTCTCATTCTTTGATGTGGTGCATTTGGTGGGAGAGGAATACTTGACATTTTGAGGATTCATAAACAGAGTTCCAGATCTTAAAATCTTCTTTTTTAAGACTCTTTTGAACTGGGTAACAATGTTAAGTTTTTGTTCTTTCTTTTCAGTTCATGGTTTTATGGACTTCTGCACTTTATGTGCTTGAGTTGTATTTTGTCCTTGATGTATACTACTTGTATACTCGGGTGACACTTCTCTTCTTTTTTTAATACTTATCAAAAAAAGAAGAAGAAGAGATACCTGTGGTTTGCTCTTGATGCATGGTTGCATTATTTCATGCTGGATGTTGTGAATTTGAATATTGAATTTGCAGATGCATTTTTTTGTTTGTACTAGCCTTATTTAGCAGTTACCATCGTGTTATAATTTGAGTGTTGAGAGGAAATATGAACTTAAAATTTTCAATATATTGAGAAAGGAAATTAGAGTGAGAAGCCTTGATAAATCAATTAATAAGACTTCACATCCTGCAAATTTGCCTCCAAAAGTTATAGGGTTATAGGGTAAAACTTAAGTAATTAAAAGAATGTAGTATATTAGCATAGGTGTATTATATTAGATTCTCCAATTAAATTCAAATACATAAAATTGCATTCAATATAACTTTTCTTTAGAAAAAATGACATTGTTTGTGCTTTATTATAGTTAGCAACCATGTGATTGACTTTCAATGTATAGCACCTAAAGAACTATACTTAAGTTTTGCTCAAAATTATATATAATTTCCAGTTGCAGCAGCCACTTGCAAGTTTGTTCCTGGCTCATATCTGTGAGCTTAATGTGCATCTTTCAATGCTTCTTGTAACTCTTTTTTTGTTTACTTACCCATGCAGAAGCTTTTGTATCTGAGTGGCAAACACATTTCCAAGTTCAACAATACAGCATCTGGATAAGAATGACATTTTCACACAGTTGAAATTGGAGTGTGTTTCAATTAGCATCACTATCATCTAAAAAAATTAGGTGATCCATTAACATCAAGTGTGGTACCAAATCCCTGTGGAAGGCATGCAATGGATAATTGTGGTCCATGATTTGGAGTTAAGGACTCATGGATTGGAGGTCTTGGCCCAAGATCCCAAGAATGAACAATAATCTAGTAATGCAAACCATTTTTCACTTAAAAGTTCTGACAAAAAAAAGGAAAAAAAAATTCAATAAGCTTTTAGGTATATCCGGATTTGATAATTGTTTTGTTTCAAATTTTCAACGAGGAGTAATTGTCACTTGTTGTCAGGCCACAATACTTAAAAAACAATTAGGGAACATCGCTGGTCTATGTCAATTTTTTCAATAGTAAAAGGAAAGCTACTTTGAATAATATTTAGTTATGATGGCCTACCAAACACATTGACTGACTCTAATGGTGACCGATGGATGTTGCATCTTCTAGTAATTAAAATCTAGATGCATAGAATTGAAAATGGTTACATATGCAAAATGATAGTCAGATACTATTGGCCTCAATCAGTTTTACCTCTTTACTTGATGGCTCAACACAAATTATAACAATTTACCTTGCCTCATGTAATGTTACTTTCTTAAAATAAACTGTAAAACTCAACAACAAAAAAGTTTTAGTTGCAAACTTTTTAAGGGTAGAACATGAATCCTCAACAAATTATTCATGATCGATCATGTAAGGACTCGATTTGTACCGACCCCAAATTGGTGTATTGGGTTCGAACGTAAAAGGCCTAAACAATAAAATTTGTAGAGAATGGACTAAAAGGCTAGACATTGGTGAACAGACAGCCGTTAGTCATGGTGTTCGTAATGATTGCTCAGAGGTGAACTGAGCTTGTCCAAAAAGACTTTCTCTCCGGCACGGCTTGAGTGGCTCCGGTCATTGGACCTCGTCCGAGGAGCTTAATGTTCTTACTATTCCTTTTACACTCGGTTACAATAGTCCAATAGATGATACATAATGCTCTTGTTTTTCTTCCCCCCTTCCCCTCTCTTCTTTTTCCCGGGGATGAATTCTTACATTATATAGCCCCTCTCAGTTAATCCTGACCTTCCATCTGTTGATCAGGCAGGTAACTACTCGAGTGCTTGTCCCATCAGCCGCCTTCCCCTACTTTCTGTTAGTTGCAATAACCAAAGCCACACTGTTCAGGGGTCTTTTCCCATCAATGTGGCCAGAACGTTTGTGGGCGCATTCAATGCGAAGGTGACAGCTTTTCCTTGAACCGCTCCCACACTGTACCCCCGTGCGAGTTCTATTGTACTCGTCTTTTCCTCTGGGAGCGCTTTGGGGGTTGCCTTTGATGGCGTGGCGTTCTTCCCTTCTAGGTTTTGGGATGCTGAGGACAGGATCGTCCTCGGCTGCATTTCTAAGCCATTTGGACTCTCGTTGCATGTCCTCGGTAACGTCTCTCCTTGACGCGGACCTTGGGCCCTAATGTATAGTGGGCCGGGGTCACAAATTCTTTGGCCCCATAGATCATATATTATTTTTGCCTCAAGATGAATTAGTAGTAAATGTGGCAAAATTTTACGATGTCATCTACCTACTACAATCATTTTATTATTATTGTTATTATTATATTTTTAACATTGATTGCAAATAAAATATATAACACCAAGCACTAAATAGAGTGTAATGAATAAATGAAAGGTTTAAAAAAATGCAACAAAATAAAAGAAAAATTTTGCTTTAATTTATATACTGATTTTCAAAACAACTCATATCATATTAACTATTTTAGTATTTTACACTAAATTTCATTAAAATATCAAATTTTCTTATTTTTTTAGTTATTTATATTTCTTTATACACAATAACCACTATCTACTCTTTTCCTTTATTCTCACAATATGTAAAGGGAAAAATAAAGAACCAAATACAAAATGAATTAATATCAATGTAAATTTATACTGATACTATTTATTATATGTGGCTTTGACCGCATGCACCGGCCATGGGCATGCCAGCATATACGAAGGAGATTATTTGGACATGGCAAAATATAAGCGGACATGTCATGAACTTGGCCACGTCCAAGTGTTGCTGCCACAAGCATGCTCACGTGCACACCGTACCACCTCATCCTGCCGCCGGCCAAATTGGCACTAATGCGCGTGATAAGGTTAATAAAAAAAAAAAAAACAAACATACAAACATTGCAATCCAGGAACAGAATTTCCAAGATACACTGAGATTTGTATCTTTGTACTGAGCAATCTTTTACTGGACAAAACGTGTACGAAAACAAGTGGGGGCGAGAGCGATGTGGCCACTCGTGAACTTTTGCATTTCCTTATTTTGGAGGCAACATTTGAGTCTGATGTCTTTTTAGGAGTTTGTATTGTGCAAGAAGAAATTAAGTTATGCATGCTTTTCTGTGGATGTGACCCTTAGTTTACACATTTATGGGTTTAGTTCATTTGTCAATTCAAAATTACTCTGGCTCTCATGAAAAACTACATCGATTTTAATGTCAATTGTGGACCCTAGTTTGTAACCTAGATGCTATGCAATTAGAAAAGTCATTTGTCTATGATAGTATTATTTAACAAAAAAGGCAGATAAATGTGTAATTATTAATCAACCACATTGTAAGCAACAATTGGAGCAAATCGAGGAAATTTGGATATGTTTTTGTTTTGGGTTTCCAATCCACTGTCCCAATTTGTTTTTTACTTTTAGTAAAGATTTGAAAACATAAGAATCCCCACACACACCATCTTCCTATCTTCTTTTCTTTCCTTTTTCTTTTCCATGGTGTTGTGTAGTACAGACAGATGGCTAGTCAAGTTAAAGAAAGATTAGACTCGCTTAAATGTTCGGTTAATAGGTGCCTTTAGAGCTTTGCTAATGGACTTTTTTTTAATAAAAAAATATATTACTTTTATAAACAAAATTTGACAAAAGAAATATTAATTACTTTTTTCTTTTCTCGTAATTTTTTTTTCTAAAATGTTTCCTAAACTAATTCATTTAGAATATCCATTAACTTTTCTCAAAGAAAAATAAAAGCTTGGGTGACAAAATGTTACAAGTATTTGCATGCCAAAAGCATTTGTAGAAGTTCAAAAACATTATAGAAATTCTACATTTTCTTAGTATTATAAAAAAAAAATGAAATTGTTTCTTTTTTTTTTTTTTTTTGCCCCTAAAATTATTATGCTTAGTTTGTTAAAATCACACTCAATTCATCAAATATATTACATTTTGCCTCACATAAAAGTGAGTTTTGCCTATAGCCATATAGGTTTCACATGCGAAACCTACTCTTATATATATATATATAATAAAAAAAAATAGTGTAAGTAATTTACTGAGTATATGGAACAATTTCTTTAAAATATTAATTTATTTTTAGCAAGGTTTTAAGTCATTTTCAAGACATTAATTTATTTTTAAAAAGTGAAACCCACGTGATTTCGTTTTAATAAGCAAGGTTTAAATGTTTAATAAGATTACCTTAAAAAAAGAAGTGAGTTTTGTATTTTTTTTTCTTTTTAATGAGAAAAAAAATGAGTTTTTTTTTTTTTATTTTTTTTTTAAGATGTAATAAAGAGTTGTTACTAATTTTTTTTTTTTTTTTAAAACCTTGAATTTTGACATCACATAAAATGAAGTTTATTGGATAGAGCTCCCATTAACACCATGAGATGAAGCGTTTATTTATTGGCATGACAAGCGTGTTCATGAATAGTTTTCATGACGCATATAGAAAAAAGAAGAGATGGGGACCTGCAATTTCTATCCTCTCTTTAAAGGCTACAAAAGTTGGATGCTTTAACAGTTATAACTTATACCTCATTGGTTTTCTTTTCTTTTTTTTTTTTTTTTCTGATGTGCAAGTAAAACAGTTTACACATTGAATTATTGGATTCTAAATCCATCTATCAAATCAATTCCAAAGCTTTATTTCACGACAACTTCATGTTAATGGAATTTCCTGCAAGGGTTTTTCTGGGTGCTTTACCATTTTGTCGTTTACTGTTTCTTTGCCTTCTACTTTTTTTCACATTTGACAATCTGATCTACTGGCAAGGTTGGAGAAAAAGAAGCAAACTTATATATATATATATATATATATATATATATATATATATTATTGTGCAAAGAAAAAGTAAGAAACTCTTTAAGATCTGTGGTCCTCTCTCTCACGTGATAATGGTGGGCACTAGGCACTGCCAACCTAAAATTATTAACAAGTTCTTGTTGGATGTTGCAGTTGCAGCTACTGATCAGTAATGAGTCTTATAGCAGGAACTAACTTATAATTATGAATCAATAAGTTTAGAGACGATTTATGTTTACAATCAATCAAGTGGTGAGTCAGTGGATTAGAGTTAGCTCAATTTGTAGAGTCTTTTGTCGGTGAGCAAGATCTAGAGTTCAAATTCGATCTATATCAAAACCAATTAGTAACTTGACTTGATGATATAGAGTAATCATCGTGGATCAGAAGATGTCATAGGTTGAAATTCTGTCATATTTTAAAGAAAGAAAAAAAAAAAAAAGAGATGGTGAGCTATAAATGTTAAACAATAAAGTGATATTAATGGTGAGTTCAAATGAGAATCAACAACAATTTGACGACTCTACCATTGTGAAATTTGTTATGAAAACGTTATATAAACATTGGTCATTATAAATGGGTATATATAAGTTATACTGTGTGCATTTTTATTGGCTAATTTGTTTATTCATGGAAAGCAATTAAAGGTATAATTTTACTTCCTATAAAAAAATTATATTTTACTTAAAAAAAAAGAAATTTAAAAAAGTTATACATAAATACATGTCAACTAACTTTAAAAAAAAAAAAAAAAAAAAAAAACATACACACACACACGCACACTCACAAATTGGTCAATATTAAAGGTACAACTCTTTTCATAATAATTTTCACAATGTGTTCAAATGATAAGTTATAATTGAAGCAATATCTTGAATAATTGAAGTAATGTCTATGGGTTCTAATTAACTCAATTAGTAAAGTCTCTGATAGTTGAATAAAAGATTTAGAGTTCAATCTCTATTTACACCAAAAATTGATTGGTGTCTTAATCTAATGATAAATAACGATTATTAGGAATAGATACCATAGGTTAAAACTCTCTCAAAAAAAAAAAAATTGAAGCAATATCATTTTCAAATGAATTCTCTATATTAATACTATTTTTCTTATGTATCAATCTCAAAATAATACCTTAGAAATTATTTTTTTTGTCTCCTTAGATTTATTGATAAATTATTAGAGTTACAACTCTTTTTATAATAATTTTCACATTAAGATGATAAATTATAATTGAAACAATTTCGCATGAATTCTCTATTAATGCTATTTTTATTATGTATCAATCACAGCATAATACCTCATAACTTTTTATTTTTTTGTCTCATTAGATTTATTGATAAGTTATTAGAGGTACAACTCTTTTCATAATAATTTTCACAATACGTTAAGATGATAAGTTATAATTGAAGCAATATCATTTACACGCAAATTTTCTATTAATACTAATTTTATTATATATCAATCACAAAATAATACCTCATAAATTTTTTTTTTGTCTCATTAGATTTATTGATAAATTATTAGAGGCACAACTCTTTTCATAATAATTTTCACGATACATTAAGATGATAAGTTATAATTGAAGCAATTTTACTTTCACGTGAATTCTCTATTATACTATTTTTATTATGTATCATTCACATCATAATGCCTTAGAAATTATAGATATATATTGTTTTGTCTCATTAGATTTATTGATAAATTATTTGTAAGCACCAACTTGCCAAGTGTCATCTTTTCATAGGACTTCATTGAGAATATGATTGATATCCACCCAACTGGTCTATTAATAAAAGTTGCTAGCAAGTCATAGATTATATTCTTCATGACAATTGTTCGGATTGGCTAATGATTCACATACCCTTTACGACTTTAGGCTAATTGAATATGCTTATCCTCCACAAACTTTAATATGCTTTTATTTTATTTTATTTTATTGATGATCAACATTAGCCAAACCTCCTCTTTGTAACACACACAAATAGTTGAATTAAATAATGGTGACACAAAAGTCGTGGATTCAATTTCAAGATAAAGAGTAAGGGATTCAATTTTTATTATTCTAAAGATTATTGAACAGAGTAAAACCAATAATGGACCCTTCTCAATTTTTTATCAAACCTGTACAAATCATTAATTTTTTTTTTCTTTTTTGCAACTTTTGACCAAGTGAAAACCAAAGGTTCTTCAAAGGAAAAAGTGTTAAGACTTTGCCAAATTGCTAACCTTTTTTAATTGTGGAGTAAGTAAATACCATTATCTTTGTCTTGTATATGGATTGGTCATGTTCAAACTGAAAATTCTTTTAATTGATTGAATGGACTATACAATAATTCCAAACTTGATAATCTATTTTTTCCACACTCTCTCAAGGGTCTATTCCTTGATAAAGAACTTAAAAGAAAAAAAGAAAAAAAGCCGGTCCAATTAATTCACTTGAGACCTTGAATATATGGTATATTGGCAAATCGTAGAGGATAGGCTGTCAACATTTTCATTTTCTCATAAATTTGTTTAAAGGTGTATGTACAAAAAAAAAGCAAAAAAAAAAAAAATCAAGTAAAAAAGTATAGCACACAAATTTTTTTTTTTGACACAATTATAATGTGACAAATTGTGAGTAATGAAAAAGAAAATCTAGATGAAAATGATAAATAATCATTTCACAATCTACTACGTCATAGTTGTAACAAAATTTTTGGTAAAAATAATAGTCACAAATACCCTAATATCATTTTTTTACTTTTTTTTTTATAGGTCATTTTTTTTTTTTTACTTAATAATTGTAAGAACGCAATTTGATTCCTAAGCCCAAAAGGTAAAAGGATATAGGCCTAAAAAGCCTAATACAATGAATTTGTAAAGAGTGAGTTCGAAAACTAGGCTCTAATGAGCTAGGTAGCAATTATAATGGATCCAGATGATAATAGCGTAAAGATAGTTTGGTTTTATCTAAAGAAAATCGTCATCGGCACAATCCGAGGAGATTAGTTCACGTATATATCTCTAGAATTTGGTTACAAGCACAGTTCTTGTTGCTATAGTGTTTTTCTCTTAATTTTCTGATTCCTATTCTCCGTGCATTCTTTCTCTTTTATACTGCCTCCCTTCTTTTATCTTCACCTTCCACGTGTAGATCAGATCGTTGGTGTTGATCCTTGTCCCATCAGCACATTCCTGAAATCTTTGGGAGTAGTTGTAAGGCTAAAAATTGTTGTTCAGGTATCACCTCTTTATTAATGTGGCCAAAAAATTAGTTACAGAGTATTCAATGCGGTGGTAGCAACTTTCTCTTAGATATTTCATAGCTCTCCTTTGTCCCATGCTTCCATGATGTGCATCCTTATCAATAGAAACTCCCAAAACGTTGCTTTGGATGACAGACAACACCTTTCGACCTCTGCTTTGCTCAGCCAAGAACGCATCCCTCCTCGGACCACCTTCTCGGACCATCATGGCTAGATCCCTTCCTTTATTCATTAATGCCAACGTCCATAACAAAGTTTACCGTTCTCGGATTACTAGGCGTCCTCAGACTTGGCCCCCGGCCCAATACATACTACTGGGCCTATCATCCCTACAATAATAATCACTGTTTGCAATTTATAAAATAGGGATAATTACACTTTACCCACCTGTGGTTTGCCTCTAATTTGATTTGCCTACCAATGGTTTAAATTTTGACACTTTACCTACCTGTGATTCTCACCGTTACTATGCCGTAACCCACCTCTCTCTCACCGTTACTCTAACACATATTATGTAAAAAACAAAAGGCCAAATGGATCAAAACACTCCCCAACTCATGAGCGAGACGAACAACATGAATAAAGTTATTTTGTAGTTGCTCTAAGTCTTAAATTTATCTTCTTAATCCCTCTCTCCTTTTTTGGGTGAATATCCATTTTCATCTGTTTCCTTCCCCTCATCTCTCAATCTGATAGCACAAGTCATGTAGAAGCCGAATTTGACTGGTAGAAGCCATCCTAACAAACTTTGGGGAATTCATATCAACAAACAAGAAATTTATCCAAATAATGAAGACCCACAAGACCAAACTCAACTGGGTATGTAAAATATTCAGCAAAAAAAAAAAAAAAAAAAAAAAAAAAACTGGGTATGTAAAATATGAGACAAACCCAAAAAGAAATTGACTTTTACATAGCTATTTCAAACACAGATAAAGTTAGAAATTTAGATTATAAGAATGAAAAAGATTATAGGCGACTTCATTCGCCTCTGGGACCTCTATGACCACTCGATTGAGCTGCTCTGTGTGCTGAATAACAGCAAGACCTCCGAGTTCTATGCTCCGCTCACTTCGTTCCCACCCAGTCACTACTAATCTAAGTTTTCAACCATGGATTTAAAGAGAGAGAGAGAGGAGAGAGGACCAGACATCAAGAGCTTGAACCGAGAGAACCTTAAAGATCTGGGTTTTCGACCGGTGGTGTAATCAGTGTTCAACCTGTGATTTGGGTTTTCGGCCGTTGGATGCAGTGGTAATGGCTTGAACCAAGAGATAAAGCTTGATTGAGAGAGAAAGACATCCAACGGTTTGAGAGAGAGAGAGAGAGAGAAATCTAGGGGTTTGATTGTGAAGTTTATAGCTTTGTTGGTTATTTTGGATGATTTAGATGTTTTATTATTGATTTGGTTAGGTTTTGATTTACTGGATTTGGAGATGTTTGTGATGAAATTTTTTGTATTTAATTGAATTTGTGTGTATGAGAAATGTTGGAAAAGAGAATATTTGAGCACTCTGTCCTTTGTTCTTCGTTCAACGACGGGCTGGCTTACTCCATCAAAAAAGGCATAGTCAATTGGGAAATTGTCATTACCATAAAGACTTAGGAAAGGGTAAATGTTAACAGTGAAAGGTGCATTATTCTTGCTTAGAAATTGGACAATCTGAGTCATTAAGTCAGTGATCTTGTGTAGGTTGATTTGGGTTTTTTTTTGGGTATGTTCTTCATGTTCAAGATTTGTGTGAATGGAGAGAGAGACAAATACCACTTTTTGATCTTCTTTTTCTTGCATTTTTGTGCTATTTTTTGTTTTGGGAGGAGAGAGACATAAAACTTGAGCAAAAATACCGATTTACCCTTAATTTTAACAGAGGTGGGTTACGGCACAATAACAGTGAGAATCACAGGTGAGTAAAGTGTTAAAATTTAAATCACAGGTAGACAAATCAAATTAGAGGTAAACTACAGGTGGGTAAAGTGTAATTATCCCTATAAAATAATGTGTGGTTTTAACATTTTCCAAGCGTCCCCCCCCCCCCCCCCAAAAAAAAACATTTTCCAAACAAAACTATGTTACTATAATGGATAATATCACAACAAGAGGTATAAATGTAGGTTATGCACAGACAATTACATGGACGGCTGAGATTGCATCGCGGTGGATTAGCTTTTAATGGTACCCGTTGAGGTAATTAAGAGTTAAGACGTCCAAGTAACTACCAAGTGCGAATGGACACTAATTGAAGCCAAGTGGACAGCAGGATTTAGTATGCGTAAGTTTTCAACATGACATGTGTCGCGGTTTTATTGATCGGTTATGGATTTCCAGCTTCCAGACACATGCAATATTACTTGAAAACGGTATTTCATTTTGATAAAAAAAATTTGATACTATCATTTTGATCAAGAATTAGTTTTTTAGGTGTATCTAATAAGTGGGGTTACGATAATGATGTTACGTTGTTTATTTAGTGTTTGATAACAACTTATTTAATTTTTTACTGAAAATTTTTTGTTGAAAGTGTGCTAAAATATGTTTGTATTTTGAAAAATTGAGATTTTAAAAATATGTACATACAAATTAAAAAGTAAAAAAAGTTAACTTATAATCTGTACCCAAGCACATGTACACTTAATCTGAAGATAAGAAACTTTACTAAAACATGTATGATGCTTCTCTATTAAAATAGGTCCCCTCTTAGTCCATCATTATATATGTAATGAGCGAATGGCATCACCATGCACAACAATACTCATTTTTTATTGTAGGAACTAGCTCTCTAGAGGCTTGCAGGTTGAGGTCAAACATGTTTAACTTTTATGCAAACTAGTTAGTGACATATGGAGGAGATAAGGAAATATATTACTTCTCTTATAATGGGTATTGTAGGTTTATTATATGATATATTTTATGGTATTTCATGCACAAGACATCTATAAGATACATATGTTGTAAGTAGTGCTACGATGTGAATACATATAATATTAACTTCACTTTTTATAGAGAAAAAAAGAGCACACAAAAAGAGAGAGTAAAAAATACATATTGCACTTATTTAATCTATTCTTATCACAAATGGTTGCCACTCCACTTTTTTACTTTAGCCCTATATCTCTTATAAAAATATTGAAGACAAATTACATTTTAAATCCCATAGTTTATGGTTGATTTTAAATTAAATCTCATACTTTTTGAAAGTTTTAAATCTAACCTTGTGTTTTAAAAAAGGTTTTATTCACATCATACACCAATTTATGATGAAGCCACTAATGTAAAATGCTTAAACAGAACACAAACATGTGATTATATGGACACATATGTCTATTATTTATGTACATTATTTCACCCAAGCCACATGATGTTGTTTTGTTTAAGCATTTTTCATTAATGATGTAGTGGGTACTTAATGTAGCTTAATTGACTTTTCTACAATAGTTTTATTTATTGAAGGAAGCTCTGTTGAAGACTAACATAGCTAGATACTGCATTGGAGTTTCTCCACTAGAATGTAAACGAGTTTGGCACCTACACAAATGGAGTCAGGTATTGGACTTGTATTCTTGAGTTTGGTGGGAGATGAAGTTCTTCTAAGGTTTGGCATCACCTAAGTCTTGCATAGAGAAAGAACAATAACATAATGGGTGGTGGTAAGCACTCCAAAACTCAAGTCAATTTCATTCTTAAGCAATGGAGAGAGAGAGAGAGAGAGAGAGAGAGAGAGAGTCTCCTTTACTGAAATATTTTCTCTTCTTAGATAAAGAAATGTGTGGTTGTAAGTGAATAGAGAATGTGTAGAGTTACTGTTAGTAGGAACACCCCCCCCCCCCCAAAAAATGACAACACATGTAATTGGTATAGGGGTTGGATTGTTATGTGTTTTAAAGTTGAAGGACTATTTTCTTATTTTTGAAAGCGTGAGGTTTAAATTTAAAATCACCTCTAATTATTTGGCCCACATGATGTTGTTTTGTTTAAGCATTTTTCATATTCAAAAGAAAGAACCCATTGCTCGGTTATCATCCCAATATTTTGCTCCGTTTGTTTCGATGGAAAATTTTATGTAAAGATAATTTTTTGCATTTTTCAATATTTGTTAACATTAGAAAAAGTTAGTTAAAAGAAAACTATCTTTAGTTAACACAAAAAGCATAACTTGTTTTTTGGAAATACAACTTTATCTCATAGCAAGCTAAATATGAGAAGTTATAAGATAAGAAAATAAAATAATTTTATAAAAAATATTATTTTTTTAAAAACTAATTTTTTAGAAAAACATCAACATCGAAAATGTAGGAAAAAAAATACATACCAACAAAACCTACAACACAACAAGAAGGTAATACCATAGTCCACAATAGTAGTCAAAAAAAAAAAAAAAAAAAAAAAAAAAACTCTCTCAATGTATAAGAAAGTCTAACTCACACAAACACACAATACACTCAAACGATACCCCGCGTCAACCGTGCTTTTGAATTTTCTCACTTTTTCTTTTCTCTCTGTCTCTCTCTAATCTTACTCACTTTCTTTCTTGCTCTTTTCCCTTTTATTTCTCAAAGAGTGTGTGAAACAAAGAAAAAAAGAAAAAGAAAAAAGAAAGAAAGAGAAGAAGAAAACCGAAGAAAGTGGTTTTGTTTTGTATTTATAACATAAACAAGCTGCTAGTTTTTTTTGACTCTCTCTTCTCTCTCTCTCCACTCACTACTACTCTCTACTCTTCTCTCTTCTCTCTCTCTTTCTCTGTGTTTTCTTCGAAATGCCGCGTCCCTAATATAATATTAAAAATAAAATAAAAAAAGTACTTTTGTCTAATACAAAAACCCTAGCTCATTCCTTAATTTTCTCAGACACACGGTTTCTCGGTCTTCGTGCTTGCTCGCTCGAGATTTCGCTCTTCGCTCCGAGATCGGTCTGTCACTTTTCCACATTCTTGTTTTGTTTTCTTTGCGATTCAAGGTTTTTTTTTTTTTTTTTTTTGACCCAACAAAAAAAAAATGGTGGGTTTTACAGTTTGTGTGAGGGATTTCAATTTTTCCGATGAATATTTAATGGAATCGCAATAACCGTTCTTCGAATTTGCATTGCCATTTTTTTTTTTTAATTTTAATTTTTGTTTTGTTTTTCAACAGGGAGTTTGGAAAATCATATTCTTAGTGTTTGATTTTTTTATTTTATTTTATAAATATGCTATATGAATTGTGTGTGAGATTCTCTTTTGTTTATGTATTATTTTTAATTTATGAATGAACTTTGAGTCATGTGTGAGCTATTGAATCAGATGGGTACTTTTTTTTTTTTTTTTTTACAAAGGGTTTAGTAGATTTTTGCATTGAGAATTGCTTTAGGAATAGTTGGATTTGCATGCATGTTGTTCTTGTTCGTGCCTGTAATCTATGGTTGTGGATGAGGTCTACAGCTTAAATTGGTACTTTGTTTTCCTTGTAGAGCAAGGTAAGACCTGGGCTCAGACACTAAAGGGTGCGTGTATGACTAATTTTTTTTTTTTTTTAAGCAACAATTTATGGTACATTACGTATTTAACAAGCTGTTTATGCTTCACTGTTTGGTATATTAAAGTTAGATGGGTTGGGTTAGACAAATGGGAATTGGTGGTTTTTTGGGTTTCTCTGAAATTCCAGGTATTTTTTATGAATTGGGGTTATGCCCATGTGGTCTCTAGCTAGTTTGTATGGTTCTAGTGTTCTGATTTTTAACTTTTTCAACAAAAATGCGCGCACACACACACATATACTAATATTCCCAATTTTGGCTTATTTTTGTGTTTTGCTCTGTTATCTGTTTTTGTCATTACTTTGCCTATTGGATAGATATTGAGGAATGGTTTTCACATTTCATATGTTTTATTTTTAAAATTTTTCTCTATTTGTTTCAATTTTCAGGTTGTACAACCCTTCCTGAAACTTGGGCTGTGCCGTACTTGTTTTGTGTCATCTTCTCTAAGTTTCTGTCAAGTTTTCAGTTCAATTATGGCTGGTGACTCTTTGATGACTTCTAATGGCAATGGAAATGGACTGCCTGATCCACGGAGGACTTACCAAGTGGTTGTGGCTGCAACCCGAGATATGGGTATTGGTAAGGATGGAAAACTGCCCTGGAATTTACCTTCTGACCTCAAATTTTTCAAGGAAATCACTGTGAAAACCTCAGATCCTGGGAAAAAGAATGCGGTTCTAATGGGTAGGAAAACATGGGAGAGTATCCCCGTTGAGAAACGGCCTCTACCTGGTCGCCTTAATGTTGTTCTGACTCGCTCTGGGAGTTTTGACATTGCAACTGCAGAAAATGTTTTAATATGCGGAAGTGTGGCTTCTGCTTTGGAGTTGTTAGCTGCTGCACCTTACTGTCTGTCAATTGAAAAAGTGTTTGTTATTGGAGGTGGCGAGATATTGAGGTGTGCTTTTGTTGTTCATTCCAGTACTGAGGAGCTCTTGTTTCTTTCTTTCTCTATTTATATTGGCAATCTTTATATACAGGGAAACTATCAATGCACCTGGATGTGATGCTATCCACATTTCAGAAATTGAGACAAGCATTGAATGTGACACATTCATGCCTGCGATTGATTACTCTGTATTTCAGCCATGGTACTCATCCTTTCCTGTGGTGGAAAATAACATACGACATTCCTTCACAACTTATGTTCGCGTTAGGAGTTCTGCAGTTGAATCCCTTGGTCAAAATGGTGATCTGAACTTCGATAGTGGGTCGGAGACTGGTAAGTTTGAGGTAGAGAAATTCTCTTTCCTGCCCAAGACAATCTTTGAGAGTCATGAGGAGTACATGTATCTTAGATTGGTTCAAGAAATCATCTCAGATGGAAATCCTAAGGATGACAGGACAGGGACTGGTACTTGGTCAAAGTTTGGCTCCCAGGTATGGTCTCCAATTATTAAGCAATACTTGTTTTGCTTCTATTCAACTCTCTCGTGTTTACATATTGATGCCATTTGTTGCATGCTCTCTCTGCTGTATTTCCACAGATGCGGTTCAATCTGCGCAGAACTTTCCCACTTCTTACTACCAAGGCATGTGTTTCTTTCTTGTTCAGCCAAAAGAAAAAAGTTAATCTTATTTGTGTGGCTTATTGTATGTATTTCCTTGTCTCTGTCCAGCAATTTTGAATTGGTGGCTATGTTATTTTATTAAAAAAGGAATATCTCTTATTCATCTTGATATATAGGTTGACACATGTTATCATTTGGTTAATAGAAAGTATTTTGGCGAGGTGTCATTGAAGAACTTCTATGGTTTATCAGTGGTTCAACAAATGCAAAGGTAATAATATCTTGAACATTTTTAGTCATATGCTTCATCATTCTTGTTCCTGACCATAATTCAAAATGGGACTGGAGGGAACTACTCAGTTTCAGAAGCTTATTGACAAGCTTCACTCATTTGGTCATTTTTGTTTTTCTGCATGAATTGTGTATTTGTTTAAAAATTCGTAGTTTTTGTTTACATCATAAAAAAAGTCACTGGTTTTTGTTTTCTCTAAGTGGTGCTTGTGCAAAAAGATTATGTTTAGTTGCATGTATGGTAGATGCATACACCTAAAGAAATGAATTATAACCTTAAAATTTATTGAGTATGCTTAGTTCTCTGTTGGAATGATGTTGACAGCTGTAATGAGTTCATCTTGACATACAGTCCTGTGCTTCTAATTTCAATGGAAAACCATATGATTTCATTTACCTAAAGTGTGCATGATACTGCATTGAAACTTCTCATCGAATGAAACATGGTGAAATGAAATTCATTCTTGGGGGTTGGTTTCATGACAGGTCCTTCAGGAAAAAGGCATTCATATATGGGATGGAAATGCTTCCAGAGATTACCTTGATAGGCAAGTATTGAACTGTCATATTAATAATGACATTATACTCATTCTCATGTATCTTGGGTACTCTGGCTATTTTAAATGACTTCTGCTTTTCTTGTGGTTTTAAATTATATCTTATTTGCCTTTTTCAGTATCGGTTTGACAGACAGGGAGGAGGGTGACTTAGGACCTGTATATGGGTTCCAGTGGAGACATTTTGGTGCTAGGTTGGGAGGACTCTACTTGTTCTAAAGTTAGATTATGGATTAGTCTTAGTGAATTTAGTTTAAACTTTTTATCCATCTGTCTTGCATTCTTCAGGTATACTGATATGCATGCTGACTACTCTGGCCAAGGATTTGATCAATTGTTTGATGTTATTCACAAGATTAAAAATAATCCTGATGACCGACGGATAATACTCTCAGCATGGAATCCTTCTGATCTCAAATTGATGGCTCTTCCACCTTGCCACATGTTTGCACAGGTTTGTCTTGAAGCAGCATGTCAACTTTTTCCTTAATAATTTCTTTTTGTTTTGGAGTACATCCTTCTTTTCTCTTTGCAGTTTTATGTGGCCAATGGTGAGTTATCGTGTCAAATGTATCAGCGCTCTGCTGACATGGGCCTCGGTGTGCCATTCAACATCGCATCTTATGCTCTCCTGACATGCATGATTGCTCATGTTTGTGGTATGCATTTTTACAACTATCAGGAATTAGTATTTAAATGTGTGGATGTCTCTAGAATGATAAATAGTCATATGATTGTGTGGCATCATCTGATGCGCATGAAAAATGGTAAATGTTAAATAATGATGTGCTTGTGAGAATCAGTTTGTATATGCCTAAACTACTTAATGAGAACATTCAATTTTATGGTTCATCATTCACTGCCAAGGCGACCACAATAGGATCTATTTTCTTATCTCCACTATTTCTGAATTAGTGGAATAATTTGATGAATTTTAGTTAACTTAATGCTGTGATTTCTAATTGCCATATCTTGTACAGATCTTGTTCCAGGTGATTTCATCCATGTTATTGGGGATGCTCATGTTTATCGCACTCATATCCGGCCTCTACAGGAGCAGCTTCAGAAACTCCCTAAGCCTTTTCCAGTAAGAATAATAATGTCAAACTGAGACTGTGTTAGACTTGATTTTCAACTCGTTTGAAAATATATTACTGGTTGGGAGAGGTTAAAATTTCCTCTACTCATCCAATTTTCATATAATTTGTATCATTCATCTTCATATTTCACCTTTATTTCTATTGCAGATTTTGAAGATAAATCCTGAGAAGAAGAATATAGATTCTTTTGTGGCAGCTGATTTCAAACTTGTAGGTTATGATCCTCACCAGAAGATAGAAATGAAAATGGCAGTTTAGACATCTCATAAAGGTTCTCACTAAAAAAGCATAGAGAAAAGTACCTCCTTCAGGCAATGTTAGCACCTAGTTTTTGAGGCAAGTATATGATTCCACTGATTTATATCCTGCCTCATATTTGGTTCAGTTATCAACATGGATGTTTTAAGTGATCTCTATCAATTTTTTGCGTTGATGGTTCACTTACCAAATTTATGGCATGTTGCCACAAAGTTGCTATGAGGATTTTTTTCATCACCTAATTGGTCCCTATTGTGGTTTGTTATAATCTTAGTGTGGTTGGGGGCTTCAGGTTCTGGAAAAATAATAGCTCTCTTCATGACACATCATGTTTAATGCTGACCAATGCTAGCAAATGCTTCTTATTAGTTTTAATTATGTGTTTATCTTTTATGGCAGATCTTTGTGAACGTAATTTCTACAATTTTTTTGTTGTCGTATGACAATGACACAACTGATAGCTTGTTTCTATGATGTTTCAGGAACACCTGTTGGAGGTTTATGTTGCTATTGAGTTCTATACAAATAAAGAACTACTAGTATATTATACTTAAAACTAGGAACTGCAGTAAGAGAGAATCCTTTAGTTCCAGTGTTTGGTGGATCTAAGGTGATTTAGTTTATCAGTAGCTTCTTACAGTTCATGTTCATTTCTCCATTTTACAAGGAGCTATCACTTTCTTAACAGCTGCAAATACTCTGAAAGTAGCTGGTATCTTGATATTGTTGTTGAAAATAGAATTTGGATCTTGAATTCTCTTGGACTGGTTTATCTGGTGTATTATTTTTATAAAAACAGTTGCTTGGACTTTAAAAGTTTGGTAGAGATGATTTGGAAGTGATTTGATGATCAATCATCAATTTCAGCAATGCAGTGCGGTATCGTAGATTGTGATGTTCCCTTCATATTATTGTTTGTGATTTTTCTGGGTTTAAATGCAAGAATGGGCTATACAGAATGGTTTATAGCATGATCATGTCCATGAAAATAATGGAGTTAGCCTAGCTTCACTGGTTACTGATTTTTAGCCTTCTTTTTGTTAAAATTTAAAAGACTGTTGAGCTCCTCTTTGGGCACTTTTAGGAATTAGGATTTTGTGATGGCTAGCGGTTTAGCATTTGTTGGTTGATTTTTAATATTTTTTTTTCTTATAATAATTTATTAGTTATAAGTTACAACAATATTATTATTAGTTATAAGTTACAACAATTGGAGAGGAAGAAGGATTTAAACCTTGTTTCTCGGTAGATAATGCTACTGAATTATAAGACTTTTTGATGATAAATTAATGTAATTTTAATAACATAACTATCAAAAGCAATATTTCATAATGATTCAAAACTTATTTTATCAAATTCAAAATATGAGGACAATAAAGTTACCAAATGGATCTTAATTCCTAATCCGATTACCGTGAATATGGAATAATTACTCTTAATTTTCTGTGATAAGAAAGAGGAAGTACTGAACAATCACTCTATTTTGCAAATGGTCTAAACCAGCAATGTGTTTATGGGATGGCAGGAGAGAATATCATGCAAGAAAGAAATGCATGGACGAGATTGGCATAAATCTTTCGTTCACAAGCCATGTACAAACAAGGTGCCCATGTATGTGTGCCAGATATATTCCCTACGTGCTAGTTATATTTCATGACACGCCCTGCAGGTTTGCTACCATATAATGAATTTTAAGAAGGGTTATATGACTAGCCTCTTTTATTTTAAAAAAAAAAAAAAAAAAAAAAAAAAAAAAAAAAAATTAATGTCACACGATTTAGAGTAATTTGGTTCAGCTTTATGTTTTTGAGCATTTTGAAAAACTTGCTTTTATAAGTGTGTTTTGCAATTGCAGCTTGAAGGGAGCAATGCAAAAACGTGTAAAATCACAATGGTGTGGCCGAATATGAAATATGTGTTTACAAAACACTATCGTTTTTTTATTTTTTTGCAAAAAAACAAAACCATACAGGTACTTAATAACTTGTAATAATACTTACAGTTTGCCAAACTCACTATTGGATTATATGATCTCTGCTTGTGAATTATTAGGATAAAAATGGTTCAAAATCTCTCTCTCTCTCTCATTTTTACTAAACAAATGAGTTTTGAATTTGATAGTCCACTGATTCTTCAACATTAGTTGGTTTGAACCTCTACTTAGTTTCACCCAAGCTTGGTCATGGATAGATCACCAAGATTCAAGTCCATAAGCAGTGATAATTGTAGAATGAAGACATGCTGGGGGTTCTTTTCACCCTTCTCTCACAATACTACTTCACTATCAATCACCCAAGAGTATTTAGCCTTTAACCTTAGATTAAGGTGAAACTTAGCACATATGATGAACATATGAAGAACATGTAATTGGTGCAGTCGGAAAAATATTGATCTATTGAGTCAAGAGTCTTGTGGCTCTTTAGCATTGCCTAATCCTCTCCATGTGAACAACTTAGGTTTGAATCCCCTGAATTCCCCTCACTTGTAAATTAAAAAAAATAATCTACTTGAAATAATGAGTGATAAGATGGAAAAGAGTTAAAGTTAATGTAACTTGAACTCAATCATATATATTTTAAAATGTATATATGGCTCTATCAACACACACATACATAGAAGCACATACCAAATTATCTCATTATCTATGCAGCTTTTTTGTTTTTAATATTTGGCACCTTCATTACGATTGCAACACATCACAGAATCCTTATTATGTGTTTGCCTTTCTCACCCTCCGTTGTCCCATTTCCACCTCTGCCCTCTACCTCTTCTGTACCTTCTGCTTCACTAGCTTTAGTTTCATCACTTTCTCTCTTTTTCCCTTCAAGAAACTCAATTAAGCCTCTTAGTGCAATTTCAGGTTCCTCATTTTTCAGTAAATGCTCAGCTACCTCTGCTGGAGTTACCTTTGTTGTCTCTATTAACATCTCAATATCTGAGAACAGTGAGTGCTCTGTAATTCCATGGTAATTTGATGCTAGCATTTTGAATCCACACGGTGTGCAATAGGACATGTGGATGTGTACATCCATACGACCAGGACGCAACAAAGCTGGGTCCAGCCGATCTTTATGATTGGTTGTGAACACTATTATCCGCTCATCCCCACAACTTGACCATAAGCCATCTATGAAATTAAGCAACCCTGACAAAGTCACCTAAACAGAAAGAAAATATATGATCAAATTATCGATAGGCAGTTATTCTTGGAAGAAAGGTACCTGCAGCCATCATCATGCACTAAATAGTATGAAGATTCTTACCACTTGACGCAGAAAGACAAGATTGCTCGCAATGCTCCCATGAAAATTGAATGGGGGAAACTAAAAAACCAAGGTTGATATATGAACCTCCAGAATAATATTTCTTTTCTTTGGTTGAATTCATAAGACTAGTGAAGCCCACTAATCACATTATATGACAGCATCAAGCCATTGAGGGTTACTACCCTCATATTCTAGGTGGTAGTGGAACTGGTGCTCTTATTGTTTCCTCCTCAGTGGTGCCACTCCATGACAGCCTAAACTCAATGCCTGCTACCTAATGGGCTGAGGTGTATGCTTATATTTCAATTTGAAACTTGAAAAGTGATAAACTACCAATTGCCCCAAAGATGAAGCTTTTAAAGCACCTTCTTTGATACCATGATAAATCACCAATTTTCCCAAAAGCTTAAACTATTAGGAAATGGTAAATTTAATCATTTAACCAGTATTCTAACAAAAAGGGTTTGATCATCCCACTTTTCTGGCAAGATATGCACAACCTACACATCCATGAGGTTGTTGATTGACTAGTCCTGGCCAAAATGGAGAAAATACACTCACACCCTACACACCCTCCAATGTTCCAAGCTACTCCAGAATTAGAGGCTGTTTAAACCAAAGATTTTCTTAGCTGATTTGGTAATTGATGCATTTCACAGACCACAGATCTACCAGGCCTTTAGGAAATATAATTCCACAATCAGAAGATAGAAACCCATATGCCTTTTCTGACAGTGAATTGAATTTTAAGAGTTTAATTAATTAGTATCCCTTGAGCCTTTTGTGACACTGAATGGAATTCTAAGATGTTAGTATTTCCCAAGATTATAAAATCCCAAACCAGGTGTTAAAGAACATTTGCAAAGAACTGTGCTTCTATTGTACACAGCTTCAAAAAGGTATTTAGGACAGAAAGAGTACTCCAGCTGTCCAGTAAATACATAAACACTAAAATCTTTTCATGACAGACGTCTTTTCTATTCATCTCCAAAATGTCTGCCACCACCAAAATCATTGCAACCTCTCAAACTCAAAATGATATTTACCATAAATGAAGCATACATCTAGCAACTACTTAGCACAAGGAGTATCTATTAACATAATTTTTGATTATTCAATAGTTACAATGGGGGTTTGGGGATTTGAATCTTGGATGTCTCAAATGAAAACACTAGGAGGTGCTAGTTAAGCTACAAGGCTCTTGGCAAGTATATATTAACATAATGCAACAACAATCAAGTCTTTAATCCCAAAATTTTGAGGTTGGCTATGAATTTTCAACAGACTAGTCAAGGTTTGCCTCATGTAATCTTATATGTCATCTATTTTATCTGAAGTCATACCATCAAACATAATCTTGAACATAAACAATCATATACCATCAGCAAGGCATCGGAGAAAATCATTAAAAACAGAAATGATTACAAAGAGCAATAACCTCACCTGCGTTCCCTGTTGTTGATGATAATGAGATGGAAAAGGATTCATAACCCTGGCCTTTTCAAGCCTATCCTGCAATTCAATAGAGCAATCAATATCCTCCACCACAAGTATAGACCGGTTTGCTGTCGAGATCAACAGGTTCCTCAGGTCAGAATTACGCCTAACTTCAGTCAACTCCAAGTCATAGATATCAAAATTAAGGTAATTCGCCATAGCAGCAATCAAACTAGATTTCCCAGTACCAGGTGGTCCAAACAACAAGTACCCACGTTTCCAAGCCTTCCCAACTTTCCTGTAAAACTCTTTCCTCTTCACAAACCTCTCAAGATCCTCCATTATCATCTCCTTCACATTCACATCCGTAGCCAAAGTATCAAAAGTCGCAGGATGATCAAGATTCACAGACTGCCACCTCTCCACTCTATGCCCTCTCATTCTATCACCACCCAAAGTGAAAAGCTTTAATGTCTTTCTCTCTTCTTTCACTTCCTTAGACTTTTCTAACACATGGGGCAAGTAGTTTTGGAACACCATGTCTTTGTGTTTCTTGTGGAAGCTTAACTCCATGTAACGAACCTCGTTCATGAGAACTGAATTGTAAGGACCCGAGTCAGGTCCAGTTACCCACTTTGACTGTACTTGCTTCGACACCAACTTCCATTTCAGTTGGGCACCATTGAATGTGTCAACTATTTCTTCGTTTCTTTCCATGGTGACAGAGATTTTGGTCTCTTTGACAGGCATGGAGACCCTGAAACGTTTAGTGTTGGGAGAGAGAGTGGGTTTAAGATAAAGCTGTGCAGCTTTGAAGAGGTGGTTGTGGTTAAGACCATCGAACTCATCGATGACAAGGGTGAGTTGGGAAGAGAGTGAGGAGAAGAGAGTGCGGAGTTTGAGGTATATGTAGTTTCGAAGCTCATGTGGGAGGTAGTCACGTGCGAGGGATCGGAGGAGCATGGCAGTGGCGGCGGCGGAGGCCACGGCGGAGATCATTGTCCTGGTGGAAGGGACTTGGAGGTTTTGGGTTTGGGGGAACATGGTTTTTGGGATGGTGGGAAAGATTGGATCTTTGAGGGGTTTTAGGAAATGGGGTTTATGGGTTTTGTTGGCTTTGTAGTAGAGAATTCAGATTGGGGAAGAAATGTTGCGATGGTGGTGGTGGTCGGTATTGACTTTTGACAGATTTGTGGTGGGAAGAAGGGACTGTGAATTTTTGTGATTGGTTTTTTTTTTTTTTTTTTTTTTTTTTTGGGGGGGTTTTCAGTTTTTCTTGGTTATGTAAGGTTTTGACTTTGGACCGATCAATAGCATCCAGAATTATGCTAAGAACACAACGAGAAGTTGTAAATTTTTTTTTTTTTTTTTGCATGTAACGAGAAGTTGTAATTAGTAAGAGTATGATCAAGCCTGTGATATGTCGAGCTGTTGCATAAAATTGTGCTAAAAGTTGTGTCTTTAGCATAATTCATAGCATTTATGAAGCCTAAGGTTTGAGTGTGGGGCCCGGAGAAAAATGGCGAAATTGACTCGGAAAATGACTAACAATTTGTGTGGAAAAAAGAAAAATTATTAGGTATTTATGAAGTTCGTAAAAGCACGAACTTTAGAAAGTTTAATGTGAGGCTCACCCCTCACGTGAGAGTCTTCCCTACCTAATATTTTGTCAAAATTGAGTGAAAAAATGGTTACAATGATTTTCAACAGGTAATTTTGCAGTTTTTTTTTTTTTTTTTGGATCTTAGAATGGTTGATTTTCCATATTGGTGGATAATAAAATAAATTTTTTTTAAGAGAGTTTGAACTTATAGTGTCCGTTTTTTATGATACATTTTTATTATCAGACTAAAACACCAATTAATTTTTGGTGTAAGCAGGAATTGAATTTCAGATCTTTTATTCAACTATTAGAGATTTTACCAATTGAGCTGACTGAAACTTACTAATAAAATAAAATTAGTGATTTGTTGATATGAGACATATTATAATTGATGCATGATATACAAATGATTTAATACGACATTTTAGTAAATTAAAATTAGTAAATTTTTTTTTTATAAATAATTTAATAGTTACAATATTAGGAGAGAGAAGATCTGAATTCTGGTTCTCCTAATAAAGGAAAATAAAATTTATGTCATTAACAAAGATTTTGGTGTAAAATCAATCATTTAGTTCCAAGGATTTGTAAGTTTTGTCAAAAGCCTAAGTGAAGGAAAGAGTTCTTCAAGACTTCAACTTCATTTGCTTGACACATTAGAGGAAAGGTAGCATAGGGCTTAGTTTTGGCAATTCTTCAACTCAAACTCATGTATATAGGTTTTTTTTTTTTTTTTTTTTTTTTTTTTTTGAATAAATAGATAGTCGGGAAGGGTGATGTATAGTTCAAACCACATACATGAAGTATAACAAATGATTGGTTTTGGAAAAAAAAAAAAATTTCGGGTGCTTGCATTCATAAGTGTATAAATAGTTTCTCCTTTTAGGACTATTTTGTTTCTAATTGATTTCATTTATGCTATTGAATTTGATAGAATTAAAAATAAGTTAGTCTAGATCATGAGATCTATAGTTGCTTTTATATTTTGGTAATAAAATATTTCATATTCTGTGTGACCCGAGAGCTAGGGGTTTGTGAGAGTGTCTTTTTTTCGGGATACTCAGGCCCAAGGATCCCGAGCCTGAATAAAAAAAAAGAGAGGATTTGGTGGACTGGGCCTTGACTCACCGCAGCTAAATGGCTGTTTAAGAATCAAGTGAATGCAGAGAATACTCCTGACAACATACAAAAAAAATGACAAACAAGGATATCGAGGAGTGCCAAAAATTAACAACGTAAGCTCAGAAAGAAAAGAAAAGCAGGATTAGCAAGATGATAAAAAAAAAAAAAAGTACTGTAGGGATCCTGGGAGTTATGAAACAGTATTTCATTAAGGTATTATCTGTTTGATTACAGAAAGCTCACTAGGACGTGATACAAGGTCCAATCGAGCTCAAAAATTGCAGCCTTGAATGGCTATTTCAGCCTTCAAAACTTGCGAAGTTTGATTCTCGTTGAATCCGAGTATGTACCATAGTTGCTTTTACAGGATATCGGGAGGCAGTATTCGTTTTTCCCTTAGTAATTTTCTTTCTGCACAGATTTTCTGATAGTTTTTCCTAGAGAATCTCTTCTTTTCTTACGTTTCTTTCTTTTTTCCTCGCTGCCTTCTTCACAACCCATCCTCTCCTTTTATAGTGGAGTTTTTCTGGGCGTCTTGGGGAACCGTTGGTTCCCCTGTTCTGGTCTTTTGCAAACAGAGTATGTTTTGTCCTTATCATCTCGGTAAGTCCCCTTTTCCGTTTTCTCTCATTCTTTCCTTCTCTTGGTTCTGATTCCTTCGAAAGCTTCTGGTTGGCCATCCTCTTTGGGATGTGCTGAGGTATGCCCTTCTCGGCATCCTCACTTCTGGCGTCTTTTACCTTTCTGTTTCTTTCCTATTTGGGCGGAATCCTGTTCTGCTCTTTTGAAATCGTTTTGTTATCATTCTTCTTCCTTGTCTTGGTTCCCCGACGCCTTTTCTGTCTGTGCCATGAAGGGTCGCTTGCGTTCTTTTGTTTTTCTTGTTTTCTTTTTCTGTCTTCTTTCTATCGATCTGTCCTGGTCTTCTTTTTCTTTGCGCTTATTGATAGTGCCTGAGGATCCTTGCGTCTTATACTCTGCTGTGATGTTCTCTCTCTTTTTTTTCTTTGGTTGCTTTTCCTTTTCTGGGCTTCGGGATCCTCAGGGCCTTTCGTATAATCCCTTTGGAATTGGTCTGAGTTTTCTTTTTTTCTGGGCTTAACTCACTCTTTCTTGGGCTTAGCTTATTCTTTCTTGGGCTTATTTTACTGTGATTTTTTAGACCTCAACATTTAGCCCCCCGAGCTCGTGGGTTGCCTGAAGCCCACGCGTGAGTGATTTAGGTTTCCTTAGGTTTTTGTGGGATCCCAGCTCTCTTCTGCTGCTTTTGGTCGCCTCCTTTTTTTTTTGCGTGTTGTGCTCTCTTATAATTATTACTTTTCGCAGCTTCCTCTTTACACGGGACGTGGCAGTTGAGTATTTGAGGTAAAACTCTCCTACCCACTTATCTCGTTTCCCATTGCTTCTCATTAATAACTGCTGATTAACCCCCTCTTCAAATTAAATTTTTTGCAACTAGCGCGTCTTTTCATAAACTGTTTTTCCCAACTGCTACTTGCGCCTTTATTGTAGCCGTTTCATCTTATCATTTTGTTTCTGAGCTTTTTTTTTTTCATTCCCTGAGTTTTTCTTCTTCTCTGTTACTCTGGTTTTCCCTTTTCGCACTTTCAGTCTCCTTTCTTCTCATAGTGTGGGTTGTTTCCATGGCTTCTTCTTCTTCTCGAAAGAGGAGAGAGCGTACCCCCAGTCCTTCTGAGGGTGAAGGTTCTTCTGGTTCTGCTCAGAGCGATTCTCATGAGGTTGCTGAACGTTCGGCCTTCCCTTTACGGGATCCTTGGTATTCTCTCAGTTTATTTTTTCCTCATATATCTCATGGTGAGGCTCCTTCATCCCCTCACGTTTGGCTATTTTCTGGCCAAGCGGGTTTCGCTGGTTCCGCCCAGGTTCCTGACCCTAGAGAGATTTTCGATCTCCAGATCAGACAAGGAATCCGAGAGGCGGTTCCTATTTTCTTTGATTTTGTTCCGGGAAAGATTCAGGGTTGGCCTATATGGGTAGACAAGGAACTGTCTGATGCTGAGTTTGTGGGTCGTTTGGAGCGCGCTGGCATCCTAAAGGCAGTGGCTATTTCCAGAAACCTTGAGGGTTTCAGAGACGCCAAAGGGCTCAGGCATCTGGTACGTCGTTGGTGTCCTTCCTTTCATACTTTTTTCTTTTCTACTGGTGAATTGACAATCACCTTGGAGGATGTGGTTAATAACTTCCTCCTCCCGGTGTTTGGTGAAGAAAATCCTTTTGATATTGATCTTTTTGGTGAGGATCTCGTGGTAGAAGAGAAATTATTTGGTCATTTTGGTGGTCGCTCCGCCTCTCCTGGTGGTAAGCCGGCTAGGATGGGGAGATGGGTGATGACCCTCTCTCGTGAAAAGGATAAAGAAGTGAGGTGGGCCGGTTTCCTGGCCTTTTGGCTTAGTAAATTTTTGTTTAGTGAATTCCCTGGGTACGGAGTTAAGTCTTCGTTTTTTCCGTTGGCAATTAAGTTGGCTCGAGGTACCCAATATCCTTTGGCCCCTTTGTTTTTGGGTCATGTTTATTCTCAACTGGACCAGCTTCATGGAGATGAGGCTGAGGGTGACTCTTGCTATGTGATCACTTCTTTTCTTCACTGTGCCATTCTTCAGATTTTCATGTGGGACCGTTCTGCAGCTACTTTGGCTAAGTGTAGAAATTTGAAGTTCGTGAAGGACAAATTCCAAGGATCCCCCGACATAGTGAAGGGTCTTTGTGGCAATTCTACTGATGCCTTTCCCATTATTTTTCGTTGGATTAGCTTGAAAGGTGGTGGCCTCAATCTTGTGGAGTTGTTTGACCAAGCAGGGAGCTTGTATTGGAGATCCCCTCGTGAGTTTGGTCCTGGTTTTGCGTGTGATTCTGTGTTGTCTTCTTTTTTATCTTCAACAGGTAATACCTTTGACTTGCGCCGTGGTGATGAGGGCAGTCTGGCTTATCTTGCCTGCATTAGCCCCTCCTGGCTTCCTGTGCCTTCTTCAAGTGGCCCAAAATATACTCATTATTCAGCACACCGGGTGCTCCGACAGTTTGGTTTTGATCAGGACATTCCGCCAGTTTTTAAGGATGTGGTGCCATCCCTTCCTTCCTTGGATCCTTTCTTGAGGCTGCAGGCCTTTTCTTATTGGTCGCGGAGGAGCCCCTAGTTTGTAGTGCCTAACTCCCAGAGAGGAGTCTTTGCTTCCAGTGGCTATACCAGTTATTGGAGAAGAGTACAAAAATCTTTTGTTGACTATGTTGGCACTGGTACAGTTCGGGAAGCCCCGAATTCTAGCATTGTCTCTGCTCCGACAGCCAATAGACGTTTATCCCTTCCTACTGCTGGGATTGTTTCTGCTGCTGCAAGCAGTAAAACTGGGTTTGCAGAGTGGCATGCCTCCAGGGGAGGCTGGGTAGCTTATGGACAGGATTTTCCTGAGGCCTGGCTGGGTGATAGTCTCATCATTGGTGCTTCCTCTGGGGTGCCCATCAAAAAGGGTGCAACAGAGACAATTAGTGCTGCTACTGCTAAAGGTAAAGATGTCAAGTTGAAGAAAATGAAAGCTGCTGATGTTGGTGAAAGTACAGGGGGTGTGGAGATAGGCTCTGAGGCGAAAAGAAGGAAAACGGGGAAATCTCAAGCACACTTGGCATCACAGGAAGGCAAGGATGTCAGGGAACCTTTAGTTTCAAGGACCCGGAAGAAGACCAAGGTAGAGTCTTCTTTTCCCCAGGTTCCTGTGACTGCTTCAGTCCATGGTTCTTTAGGATCCTCTGGTTTGGTATCCCAGCCTCCTTTAGGACCCTCTGGGCGTACTCGTAGTAAGCAAAAGACTTCCAGAGAATCTGTAGAGAGAGAGAGAAGGGCAAGACTTCTTTCCTTCTTCTCTCTCTTTTTTTTTGTTGTTGCACTCACTTTCTATTTTGCTGATGAGTGGTGATTTCCTTTGCAGTCTAAGCGCAAGTCTGATTACAAGAAGGGTAAGAGCCAATCTTCTGGAGACGACGTGGTACGTGTGTTCCCCCTTCTCCTATTCTTTCCCTTTTGCTCTGACATTGTGTTGTTAGCATTCCCTGCTGTTGTGTTTTCTTTTTTTACTTAGTATTGCCTTCTCTGCTTCTTCTTCCTTTAGGTGGAGGTATCCCCTCCTGTGACTGGCAAGGCTCTGGGGGAGGAAACTGTCACAGCTCTTTCTGTCGTTTTTCCTGTTATAGGGGAGGAGCCCCCTACTGATGATCCCGCTGAGGAAACCGGGCAACCGATGCAAGGTTCCCAGGATTCTCAGGATCCCAAAGCTTCTAGGATCCCATCATCTCGAAGTCCCCATCTTGAACGCACTCCTAGTCCTATCAGGACTGTGTTTCCTCAATCCTTGTCAGATAAAGGTGCTTTGGGAGACACTCCTCTATCCAAACAAACAGGTAAACCTTGTTTCCTTGAAATAGCCTTATATTTTTTACTTTCTTTTCCAGTTTTT
The DNA here is from genome assembly GCF_932294415.1 of Quercus robur. Classification (NCBI taxonomy): domain Eukaryota; kingdom Viridiplantae; phylum Streptophyta; class Magnoliopsida; order Fagales; family Fagaceae; genus Quercus; species Quercus robur. Next base: position 45,841,327 of record NC_065544.1, on the reverse strand, counting down.
CTTGAATTCCCTTTTTTTTTCTTTAGGTCAAACCAGTGAGAAATCTGCTCCCAGTGTTGCCTCTTCTTTAGAATCAGAGAGCTCAGAAGGTGAGTGCAAGCTGCTCCCATCGTGTTTCTTTATTTTTTTCTTTCCCCCCCCCCCCTTTTTTTTTTTATGGCGAAGCCCCCTGCATCTATCCCTTCCTTTAGCCACTTTGCCATTGGTCCTTCACCTTTTCTTCAACTTGCTTTATGTTCCTTCCCAGAATCTTCGGGGAAGTCAGGGGATCAGGAAGAAGAGGTTCTGCCTCAAGAAACTGGAACCGGTTTGTTCTTCTAAATCTGTTCTTCCTTTTCTTTTTCTTCTTTCTTCCCTTTTTTTTGAATACTGATACAGGCTTTGCAGGTTCTGAGCCTGTTATCCCTGAAGGAATTGTGAGACCTGTTGAAGTTGCTGACCTTCATCCAGAGCAAAAGGCTGCAAGTCCTCCGGTCTCTGCAAGTGGCGACACGACGATGGGGGATGCCTCGAAGGTGGCTGCCTCAGATCTTGATTCAAGGCTTTCCTCTTTCCTGGCTCGCTTTGATCTCTTGGAATTCAACAGTCTTCCTGCCAGCCACTTTCATGTTTTTGGGTCTTCTTATGGCAGCTTCCTGCGCTTCTCTGTTCCTGTGGAAGGCTTGCCGCTGCTAGAGAGCCTGCTCAAGAGTCACGGGGATTTTACCAGCGGCTTCAGGGGAGGCGTTTTTCTAGGCAATATTTTAATGGAGTTGCTGTGTACTGTGTTGATTTCCCTAAGGAATTCCTCTGTAGATTCGTTGTCTGAAGAAAAGCTTTTGGAGTGGAGAGGGGTGGTGCAGGACCTTCTGGAGGCCAAGTTTAATTTATCTTTTCTGCTGGATCACTTGCGTCTGCTGGCTCATATGCTGTTTCAAAGGCAATCATTCAAGAGTATAGATACTGAGATAGCTGTTGCTGAGGAAGCTTTGGCTTATGCTCACAAAGTTTTACAAGATTTGAAAGTCAAGCGGCAGAGGATCCTTTCTACTTTGGCTGTTCCTGCTATTTCTCCAGATGCTTCTTTGTTGGCCGGCCTCATTCCTTAGCTTTTTTTTTACATGAACAATTTGGGGTTGTATAAGTTTTTTTTTTGAACATTGCTCTGCTCTTTGCTTTCTCAAAACTGCTTCTTATTTCTTAGTATGTGAATCTGCCTTTTTTCCTTGGATGTATATATTGTCTTTACTTTCTCGTGACCCTTTTCTTTTCTGAGTCCTGGACCATGGTTCCCACAGGCTTCACTGTAAGTTCTGGTCCAGGTACCTGGTGATTTATTGTGCAAGTACTGAACTGGGTACACTAGTATCCTTCTCTATGTATGTTTTTTTTTTTGAGATACGGTCCCAGTTCATGAACTTTGACAGGTTCCCCCTTTGCCAAGTGCTAGGCTAGGTATCCTAGATATTTTCTTTTATTCTGTGATCCTAGACCTATGCACTTGGGACTGTTTGTGGGATATCTGGAATTATTTGTGAGGTGGATCCTGGGCCATATGTAAAAGGGTATTACATATTCTCCCCTTTTTTTTTTTTGACTCAGGTATCCTTCTTTAAATTTATCCATATTTGGTCTTTGCAGTAAAGAAAAACTTAAATGTTGAAGAAACAGGAATTCCATTAAAGCATGATCATTTTTTTTTTTAGGAACAAAGAAAAAGTCTTTTGGTGCAGCATTGACCACAAAGTGTCAATCTATCACATATTCCTGAACAAAATTATCTTAGACCAGAATTCTTGATAAAGGCTGAAAAATAAAAAGACAAAAATAAAAAGGAACTTAGCAGATAGTGAAGCTGGTGAAAGGACCCTGAGGTACTGGGGATCCCCTTGTCCTTATGCATAATATTGCTTCAGCCATTTCCCGTTTATGGGTTCTGTCAGGACTGTTCCATCTTCTTTGGCAAGGTAATAATATCCACTTTCATGAGCTGCATTGATGATGTAGGGTCCTTCCCATTTTGGGGTGAACTTGGAAGGCCCTGGCAGGTTCCTCCTCACGTGCTCCGCCATCCTTAGCACTAATTGCCCTTTGGTGAACACTCTTGGGCGTACTGCTTGTGCATATGCTCTGGTCATTCTTTGCTGGTATCTTTGGCTCCTTTTCTTGGCCAGTTCCCTTTCTTCTTCTACTCCTTCCAGATCTACTAATCTCTTTTTATTGCTTGCGTCTTCACTTTCTCCCTGATTTTCCTCAAGAACTACCCTTGGTGTAGGAATGATTAACTCCACAGGGCTGATGACCTCTGTTCCATAAACCAGGGAGAATGGGGAGAATCCTGTGGCTGTCTTTACAGAGCTCCTACATGCCCAAAGCACATCTGCCAGATGGTCACTCCATTTTCCTCCATACTCATGCTTCATTTTCCTAAGGATTTTTAATATTACCCTATTAGTAGCTTCAGCTTGGCCGTTTCCTTGTGGGTAGTATGGGGTAGATCTTCCATGCTTGATGTGGTATGCTTCAGTTAATCCCTTTACATCTTTGTTTATGAATGGGGTTCCATTGTCGCTGATCAATCTTCTGGGGATCCCGAATCTTGTAATGATGTGGTCTCGAATGAAATTTGCTACAGCTGCTCCAGTAGCTTTTTTCAAAGGGATGGCCTCTGCCCATTTTGTAAAGTACTCCGTGGCTGCCAGGATCCATATATAACCATTGGATGGAGGATTTATGGGCCCTATGAGATCGAGCCCCCAAGTATGAAAAGGCCATGGCGTCGTCATATCCTGTAGGACATTTGGGTGAGTGTGAATTGCATCTCCTAGGACTTGGCAAGCATGACATGTTTTGACCAGCTCCTCAGAGTCTCTTTTCATCGTTGGCCAGTAATACCCCAATAACAGTAACTGCTTATACAGCCTTCTCTTCCCTGGGTGACTTCCACAATCTCCAGAGTGCACTTCTCTGACTACTTCTCTAGCTTCCTTTGGTCCCAGGCACCTGAGGGGATCCCCATGGTATCCCTTTTTGAACAAAATGTCGTTCTGCAAGAAATACCTGCACGCTAGTTTTTTGAGCTTGTGGGCCAGTTCCTTGTCAGTTGGCAGGATCCCCTGAGCCAGGTATCCTATGAAAGGAACCCGCCAATCTTCTGCAATAAACACCGCGTAGCTTTCTTCTTTATCGATTGCCAAACGACATTCCTTGCATTTCCCCTGTATGATTGCTGCTTCCTTGTCCATATCTGGCCAGTAATACCCCATGCGTTGCATCCTTCTGTATAGGCTGACTTTTTCTGCAACTCCACATGCTTGGGTGTGTAATTCTTCTAGTTTCAACTTTCCTTCCTTCTCGGTGATACATCTGGACAGTATTCCTCCTGGCAGTCTTCTATACAATTCTCCTTCTATCTGAGTGTAATCCATTAGTTCTTTGATGTTCCTTCTAGGGCTCGCCTCTTTCATCCTTTCTTTGACTTCGTCCCTCCAGTCCCACTGTTTGGATTCCCCGGGGTACATTCCTTGGAGGATCCTTACAATAGAATGTTCCTGCCTTCCTATCTTTATCAGCGTATCCCTCCCATTAAATGGTATTTGGGATCCCAGGGTGGCGAGAGCATCTGCAAACCTGTTTTCACTTCTTTGAGTGTATTCTATGCTGAAGGTTTGAAATTCCATCTCCAGCCTCTGTGCCCAAGTCCTGTAGGCTGCTAAACTTTGCTCCCGTAGTGCAAAGTCACCTTTCACTTGGGAGACTACCAGATTAGAATCTCCCAGCACCCTCATATGTTTCACTCCTATGCTGAGTGCTATAGCCAACCCAGTTAAGTATGCCTCATACTCAGCTGCATTATTAGAGCATGAGAAACCAAGTTTGAAAGACAGGGGCATGATATCCCCATTTTCGCAGCTCAGTACAATTCCTACCCCATTTGAAGTTGCTGTAGCTGACCCGTCAAACCTCATGGTCCATTTCTTCCCTGGGATCTCCATCACTGCTACCTCACCAGGAATTTCTTCGCTCAGTGGGCCTTCTTCCTTTCCTGGGAATTGAGCTAGCAAATCTGCTATGGCCTGGCTCTTGACAGCCTTGGGGGTTCTTATACCTATATCATATTGTGAGAGCAACACTAGCCATTGTGCTATTCTTCCTGTGAGAAGGGGCTGGTGCAGGAGTGCTTTTATGGGGTGGGACTTGGTTACCAAGAGGATTTGGTGAGCTGAGAAGTACCTCTTCAACCTTTGGGATGCATAAACGATTACTAGGCAGGCTTTCTCTATTCTGGGGTACCTGGTCTCGGTATCCTTGAGTGTTCTGCTTACACAATATATGGGTTGCTCATTTCCTTGGTCATCTTCTTGTGCTAGCAAAGCTCCTATTGCCTGAGAGTTTGATGCTAAGTATAGCAACAGAGGTCGCCCACGTACCGGTGCCTAGAGGGTGGGTAGATGGTTCATAATGCCCTGAATTCTTTGAAAAGCTTCCTGCTGCTCTGTTCCCCAGGTAAATTCATTTCCCTTTTTCAATAGTTTGGATAGGCCTGCTGTAGCTGAGGCTAAACCAGGCACAAACCTCCTGATATAGGAGACCCTTCCCAGGAAGCTTTTGAGTTCCCTAACAGTAGTTGGTCTTCTCATCGTGGCAATAGCTGTGGCCTTGGCTGGGTCCACACTTATGCCTTTGTGATGTACCAGGAACCCAAGGAACTTTCCAGCAGACACTCCAAAGGCGCACTTCATGGGGTTCATACGTAACTTGTATTTCCTGCATCTTTCAAAGACTTGCTCAAGTACTTGGAAATGTCCTGTTCTGGTTTTTGACTTGACCACAATATCGTCTACATAATCTTCCATTTCCTCATGCATCATGTCATGGAAAATGGCTGTCATGGTCCGTTGATATGTAGCCCCCGCATTCTTGAGGCCAAAGGGCATTACAGTGTAGTAAAAGTTCCCAATCGGAGTTCTGAATGCCGTCTTCTCTGCATCTTTGGCTGCCATGCGAATTTGATTGTATCCACTGTACCCATCCATAAACGAGAACATTGAGTTTCCTGCAGCTGAATCTACAAGGAGATCGATATTAGGCAAGGGGAACTCATCTTTAGGACATGCCTTGTTCAAGCTGCGAAAGTCTACACAGCAGCGGATTTGACCATTTTTCTTCTTTACAGGTACAATGTTGGAAAGCCATTTTGGGTGTTGGATGGGTTTGATGAAACCAGCCGTTAGTAGTTTCTTGACCTCTTGGACTATTTGAGCTTCTACCTCAGTGTGAAAGACCCTGGCTGGTTGGACTACTGGCCTCACCCCTGGTTCCACATTAAGAGAATGGACTACCAACTCCGGGTCTAGACCAGGCATCTCATCATAGGTCCATGCAAACACATCTCTGTATTTTTGAAGTAAGGTTACTAGTTGTTCTCTTTCTTGAGCCACCAATCGACTGCTAATGAAAACAGGTCTTCGGGATCCTGGTTCTGTTCCCAGGTCTACTTCCTTTAGTTCTTCCTCAGGCTGAATCTGGGCCTCCTTAATTGGTTCTTCTGGGATTTCTGCTTGGGCCATCATGCAGCTTGGTGGTCCGGGACCTTCCTGCACAATGCATTCGGGTCCCGCGCACCTTCACAAACGATAAATTAACCTTCCCCCAGGTTCCCGCACCACCACACATTCTCGGGATCCTGAAGAGCTGGGCTCCCTCTTTTGTCTTTTTCTTTCTAAGAGATTTCTCAGGTCACGGGTGCCCCTTCCTCCTTCTTCTTCTTCTAGGATGGGTGCCCCCGGGGTCCCCGGGATGGGGTTCTCATCATCTGGCTCCAACTCATCATAAAACATCGTTTCTGCAAAGTTCACTTCTCCCTGGCTGAAAGGATTATGATTAGCAGGGATCCTTATGGGCCTCCCATTCAGTCTCCCTTTAATGCATTGATGGAACGTGGATGGAATAAGGCGATGTTTATGAAGCCACGGGCGTCCCAGCAGCACGTGATAAGAAACTTCTGCATTAATCACATGAAACCTTGTCAAAGCTACTATTGGCCCTACCCTTAAGGCTAGCTGCACGTATCCTTCTGTTGATTCCACTGATCCTCCAAATCCTGTTATCTCCATGGGGGTCCCCAGGATCCTTCTGTCGACTAAACCAACAGCTTCCAGGGTACTTAAGGCAATGAGGTTGAGTGGTGCCCCCGTATCCACCAGCGCTCTTCTGACTTGAACACCGTTTATGGTGGCCATGAGATAAAGGGGTCTACGGTGGTCTGGGTGCTCAATTTCCATGTCTTCATCAGTGAAGGTTATTGCATTGGTTGTTTCCAGGAAAGCTCGACTAGCATGTGACTCAGCTGTAAAGCATTCCATCCCTGAATCTGCTGCTATGCTCATGAGAGACTCTGTGGCCACCCTCCTTGCTTCTGGTCCGAATCCTAATTGATTGAATAATGACCTGAACTTAGGATTCTTCTAGAGGGTTCTGACTGTGCTCGGGTGGAAGGATCCTTCGGATTCTGCTGCTTCTGCTGGGTTCCCGTGTATTACTACTGCTACCACCCCTTTCCCTTTGTGGTTAGGCAAGGGGTTCCTCTGCCCTTCTGGCTCCTTCTGAGTGAGTTCCAAGGTTCCTTCCCTCAACTTTTTGTGGAAGAGCCTGCGAAGGGTCCAACAGTCCTTAGTGGAGTGCTTCACATAATTATGAATTCTGCAAAATAAAGGATTCTTCCTTTCTTCCTCGGTTGGTGGCCTGGACACAGTGAATGGCCTGACAACCCCATCTCCAATCCATTTGTCTAGGACATGGCTTAATTCCTCAGCTGTGCATGGGATCACTGGTGGTTCCTCAAACACCTTCCCATCTGGTCTCTTCCTTTTCTCTCCTGTTGATGCTGTCATAGCTTGGGACGCGGGCAGCCTTTTTGTTCTCATGGTTTGCGCTGTCCTTTTGGTTCTCTGTAGCAGGTCAGCAAACTGTGTGATACATAAATTTTCAAGGTTGAGCCTGTAATCGAAAAGCATGTTGGCTATACAGGTCTCTACGAGCTCCTTTTCTTCATGGTCTCCATAGCAGTCTAGAGACACATCTTCGAATCTTTTAATAAACTGAACAGGATCTTCTCCAGGTCTCTGCCTCACCATCTGCAGGTTCTGGAAAGTGATTTTGTCTTCACCAGGGTAATATTTGGCGCAGAATTTTTCCATCATCTCATCCCAGGTCTTGATGGACCCGGGTCTCAGCATGGTGTACCAGTTGTATGCCCTATCCACCAAAGATTTGGCAAATTCCCTTAGACATAATTCTTTGTCTCCTGCATAGGGGCCCATAGTGTGGACAAACCTGCTCACATGTTCCACGGCACTTCCATTCCTCCCATCGAAAGGATGGAACTTTGGGGGTTCGTATCCCTTAGGATATGGTTTGCCAAGAAGTTCTGGAGGGAACGGGGGATCCCGAGAGAATTGCTTGGGGATCCCTGAGAGTTTTTCCCTTTCTTGCTCCAGGAGGGCATTGACGTCTGCCAGTGTCAAATACTGAGGGTTGGTTCTTCCTCCCACTGCTGATCCTCCTTCTGGCTGGGTCCCATCTTGGTGGCCAGTAGGGGGAATGTTGTCTCTGACTTCCTGTGTCCTGCCTTCTTTGAGAAGACGAACTTCTTGCTCCAGATCCTTTAACATTGCTGTCATCCTGGCCATTAGGTCTGGTTCCTGTCTTGCGTGTCTTTGTTCCGACACAACCTCCTGTTCCACCAAGGGTATCCCACCTCCTTGCCTGGAGACTTCCTCGTTTTCTCCTACAGGCTCAGAGGCCGTAGGTGGCACATTAGTTCCTTTGCTGTTTCTTTGTCTTGGAGGCATTCTCTGTGAAGGGATTGTTTCTTCCTTCTTCTTTGCCCAGTCCCCAGCGGAGTCGCCAAAATGTGAGAGTGTCTTTTTTTCGGGATACTCAGGCCCAAGGATCCCGAGCCTGAATAAAAAAAAAGAGAGGATTTGGTGGACTGGGCCTTGACTCACCGCAGCTAAATGGCTGTTTAAGAATCAAGTGAATGCAGAGAATACTCTTGACAACATACAAAAAAAATGACAAACAAGGATATCGAGGAGTGCCAAAAATTAACAACGTAAGTTCAGAAAGAAAAGAAAAGCAGGATTAGCAAGATGATAAAAAAAAAAAAGTACTGTAGGGATCCTGGGAGTTATGAAACAGTATTTCATTAAGGTATTATCTGTTTGATTATAGAAAGCTCACTAGGACGTGATACAAGGTCTAATCGAGCTCAAAAATTGCAGCCTTGAATGGCTATTTCAGCCTTCAAAACTTGCGAAGTTTGATTCTCGTTGAATCCGAGTATGTACCATAGTTGCTTTTACAGGATATCGGGAGGCAGTATTCGTTTTTCCCTTAGTAATTTTCTTTCTGCACAGATTTTCTGATAGTTTTTCCTAGAGAATCTCTTCTTTTCTTACGTTTCTTTCTTTTTTCCTCGCTGCCTTCTTCACAACCCATCCTCTCCTTTTATAGTGGAGTTTTTCTGGGCGTCTTGGGGAACCGTTGGTTCCCCTGTTCTGGTCTTTTGCAAACAGAGTATGTTCTGTCCTTATCATCTCGGTAAGTCCCCTTTTCCGTTTTCTCTCATTCTTTCCTTCTCTTGGTTCTGATTCCTTCGAAAGCTTCTGGTTGGCCATCCTCTTTGGGATGTGCTGAGGTATGCCCTTCTCGGCATCCTCACTTCTGGCGTCTTTTACCTTTCTGTTTCTTTCCTATTTGGGCGGAATCCTGTTCTGCTCTTTTGAAATCGTTTTGTTATCATTCTTCTTCCTTGTCTTGGTTCCCCGACGCCTTTTCTGTCTGTGCCATGAAGGGTCGCTTGCGTTCTTTTGTTTTTCTTGTTTTCTTTTTCTGTCTTCTTTCTATCGATCTGTCCTGGTCTTCTTTTTCTTTGCGCTTATTGATAGTGCCTGAGGATCCTTGCGTCTTATACTCTGCTGTGATGTTCTCTTTTTTTTTTTTCTTTGGTTGCTTTTCCTTTTCTGGGCTTCGGGATCCTCAGGGCCTTTCGTATAATCCCTTTGGAATTGGTCTGAGTTTTCTTTTTTTCTGGGCTTAACTCACTCTTTCTTGGGCTTAGCTTATTCTTTCTTGGGCTTATTTTACTGTGATTTTTTAGACCTCAACAGGGTTCAACCAAACACATCTTCAACTAAAGAATTGTTAGTGTTGATGTACCCATTTTAGCATATTTAATGGTAGTCCTCTTAGGATTCAAGAGAAATTATTCATTCTTATGGGAAAAGCCCTCCACCTTCTCATAATAAATGTGAACCCTTGTGTAGGTCCTTTGTTGGGGCCCACACTCATGTGAGGAGAGGGAGTCAATAATTTCATAGAATCAATGGTGACAATCTTGACAAATTGGGGTCTTCCAAAAATTAAGAACATAATGTTAATCTCCATAAAGAGTAAGAGTGTAGAATTGGGAAAGTAACAAATTACCTACTTTAATTGATTTCAATGTTTTATTTTATTTAGCTTCCTTATTAGTCTTTTTTTTTTTTTTTTAAATTTTTGAGAAACAAATACACTCATATACACAAAGAAGAGGGAAATGGGTTCTAATATAAAAAGCAAACCACAAACTTTCTATTTGAATTTAAAATTAGAATTAGAATTAGAATTTTAGAGTTTCAGTTTCTCTCATTGTTATATTTCCTAGTTTGGTTAGAATTCTATGGTAGTTGCGGTTTTTTCTATGGAAATTACATAATTGTATCATCTCTTTCTATGGTAAGTGGGGTTTTATTACTAGGACAACAAACATTTTTATTACAATTTTGTCACAAATGTGACATGGTAGATTGTGAAGTGCGGAGAAATAACGGTGAATTCATGTGAAAATGATAGACACATTCATAATTTGTCATGTTAGATACATGAACCAAGAGATGAAAACCAAACACATGTTGAACATAAGTGTTGTTAGTGTTGATGTTCTTATTTTGATGCATTCAACAGTAATATGGCGACAGGATTGGGGTTGCAATAAAAAAATATGATGTCAATTTTAGACATGCCAAATTGGACCCGAGCTAGACTTTGATTTTTATCACTTATAGCAAAAACAATCCAACAGCAAAAATTTAAGTCCACTGAGGGTTGTTTTGGGCTGGCATGGTTATGAAAGATTTTTTTATTTTTTTATTTATTTTTAACATGTATTATATTTGAATTCTTTGCATGAGCCAAATTAAATCTAGTGATCACCTGCAACCTGTTCTTTGCATGTCCCTTTATTTAAAGAATTCGACTGCAAGTTTTAATTATGAATTTGGTGAGCCAGATTTTGATGCTGTTGTTAATTGGGGAATTAAAAATCTCAAAGGTATGAGCCTTTTTTTTTTTATTATATATAGGTAAAGCTGGTTTAAAAAAAAAAAACCAAAATAAAATAAATAAATATATGGGTTTGAAATGAGTTTGGATTCATTAAATATATGTGGAAAAAAAATTGGGATTAAATTACTAAAATTTAATAGAATTTGGAATGAGTTTGAGATTTATATTTTTTTAATAAATTCAAATTTAGAATAGATACTCTTAACCTAAATTTGTCTTTTCCCATTCTTAAGTAGCACCTAGACCAAATGGACCAAAATAGGCCTAGTGGACCAAAGTGGACTGAAATAGACCAAAGTGGACCAAAATAAACCTAATGGACAGAAGTTAATTGAAATGGACCAAAACGGCCGAATAGACTGAAGGGGACCGAATGGAAAAAAGTGGACCGAAATAGACTTCATGGACTGAAATAGACCGAATAGACTAAAGCAGACTGAAATGGACCAAATAAAACAAGTGGGCCAAATAGACCGAAATGGACCAAAATGGATTGAAATAGAATTCAATAGAAAACCTCTTTACCAAGTTCATAGCTAAAAGAGAGAAGAAAGGTAAAAGAAAAAAAATCGACCAAGAAAATGTAAAAAGTAGAAGATTTTTATTCTTACCCGTTGTTTTAATTTTTAATTTTTCTAATTCTTTTGAAGACAACATGTACATACAAAGAAAATGGCTAATCTCTCAGCATCTCAATCTCAAAAAATTGTAGGGGCATTTCTTCCATTAGGAATTTTTTAATTTTGTCATTAAAGATATTAATGATAAGTATCTTCTACCCAAAACAATAGTTTTTTTTTTTTGAATTATGTAGATAGTGAGGGAGAGTTAGGCGGGATTTGAACCACATAAATGAAGCATCACAATATCTATCACTTGAACCCAAAATAATATATTGGGAATCTTATAAAGTGAGAATTTTATACCCCCATCCCCCACCTCCCAAATCTCTCTCCACAGACATACAAGAAACAAGCTTAAGTAGTAATAAAAAAAAAAAAAGCATAAGTAAATATTTAGAAATTAAAAACTTTGCCATATTTAACAGCTTCAATTATTTGAATATGGACGTTGGACTATTGTTTCTACAATGAATACTCCAAAATAAAAGAAAAAAAAAAAAGAAAAAAAAAAAAAACCCTCTAAGGCCATTGATAAAGGTGAAAAATGAAAATAGTTTTTGGATAAGGTTTCTTTTTAACAAGACCGTGTAAAACCAAAGAAATATGGTGAGGTGGAGGAAAAAGGCTTTGGAGTTGTTGTGGAGGCATCTATAAAGCACGGGTGCATTTCCGGATTTGGGTGCGGGTATGGGTGCGGGATTCGGCAATTTTTTAAAAAGTAGGGTGCGGGTGCAGTGGGGTTCGGAGATTAAAAAATTATTAAAAATATTTTTATTTATATTTTAATATATTGCTAAGCATACTTTTTCACATTATATAAACATATACCAAATTTAAGAGTAATAGTTGACAATAACTAAAACATGATGCGTGAGTGTGAGAGTGAGATTGTGTGTGTGATTGAGTGGCTATGTCTCACAGGGGAGACGGAGAGCAGAGAAAGAGAGGCATAGAGTATAGAGAGACGAGTGAGAGAGAGCTGAAGTTTGAATGAAGTGAGAATGCGTGAGAGAGTTTAGGCCCTTTAGGGTTTGTTATTAAGTTCAAACGGTGCGTTTTGCACCCTTTTTTTTTTCTTTTTTTGAATTTCGGCCTATATCGGCCGTTTTAGCGGATATGGCCTAAGTTGGCGCGAATCAGCCCGATTTAGCACGAATCGGCTTGAGTTTGAGCTGCGTTGGTGTGAGTTGTGAAACGAAAAAAAAAAAAAAAAAAAAAAAGTTGGATGCGGCATCGATGTGCAGGCAACGACGTCCCTTGCGCGTCGCTACATTAGGCCACGTTGGACGCGAGTGCAGCGGGGGTTTTGTCGCGTTCGTGCATCCCAGGGAGGCATCAACGAGAAGTCTAAAGTGTTGTAGAGTCTACTCGCAACTAGCTGCAAGTAGATTTAAACTTAATTGATTATAGTGAATTGTTTTGTAGGAGTATGTTAACCCCTTAGCGGTTTATCCCTTGAAAAATGTTCTCCATCGGTTTTCCATTTCGTTACCAATGCCATGTTATCTCTTTATTTCTTTACTTATTATATTGTGCTTGATTTGGTAATTGGAAGTAAAAAGCTAAATGTGACTAAATTAACATAAATATTTGCTAAATTTTGATAATCAAAATTAAGAACGTTCGAGTTGAAATAGATTTTACAATGATAGAGACACAGTATGCATATCTATACCAAATCGTTCAGTCTGAGCACGGTTCAAAGTTCAAACATGTTTGCTTTGAAAAAATCGTTTGACAGGACTTGAAGCATCGTACAAAAGGTTTCTTACACCATATCTTGCAAGCTAGTTATTGGGCCACACACTTCCCTTTTTTTTTTCTTCTTCTTTCTTTTTTTCTTTTTTTATTTATTTATTTTTATTTTATGAAAAAAAAAGCGTTATGCGTTCATTGACCCCGCTTACTTAAATTTACTATTGATGATGTGGGGCACCCCAGGCACATTAAGGCTATCGGGTCGTGACACAACATTTTTGTGAAGCGCACAACTCGAACCTTGCAACTCTTGAACTTATAAGTGTGACCAACAAAATAAATAAACTTTTCATATTACTTACAACTAATATATTTATCATTTTTAATATGTTATATGTAGATGAACTTAGCCCTCTCTAAAAGAAAAATATATAAATTTTTTGTAAGATATAATTAAAATCATCTATATTCATTGTGACTTAATGTGTTTATAGCATTACTGTGTGTGAAACATCAAAATTATTTTTTTGTTTACACAATTATGTTTTATGTCTGAAATAATAATTATAATTTTAATGTTTTTTATGCTTTATTATTTTCTTTTTTTTCTTATATAAAGCTTGTAAAAATATATAAACTTGAACATTATCTAATTTCTCTAGATTTTATTTTTAGTTCAAATTGCTCAATTTTTTACAAATTTGTTTCATTTTTTTAATTTAAATTTTAAATTATTAATGATGTCATCACAATCTAACATCCAATGGATTGATTTTTGGTATGATCTCAATACCTTAACCTCTCAAATTTTTGGTTCTTTTGAGTTGTTTGGAGTCTTGAGGGCAGAGTGATAGAACAAGGATAAATAATACCATGTGTTTCTGCATAGAAAAAGAGGCAAAGAGGGTTCTATACCCCGGACTAGGTCATTTAATTCATTTTAATTTTTTGATCATTTTATGAGATTAAATTCTGTAAAACCCACGTTTTACTCCTCTAATCTTAATATGCCACATTATCTTATCATATGTTTAAAAATAAGCATAACCACACCTAATCAATTCTAATACCCATATATAAATTCAACTAAATTTGGAGTTTATTGAGACTTTATTAGGTGTGGTAGGATGTATTGAATTTTATATAAAATATTGATGTGTCAATCTCTTATTAGATAGTGTAAAACATGAGTTTTACACCACATCCTTACTAAATTTGGACTCTTATTTTTTAGGTGACACTGTTTGAGTGAGAGTGTGATATAGTGTAATAGTCCCTAATATTTGATGGGAAATATTAACGAATGCCTTAAGAGCATTGATTTAGGAACAATTTTTAGAAATATTTTATGAAAAAATGATAAAGTAATTAATTTTGTTGACAACTTTTCATATTTCCAATGAAAGTGGTATCAAATATTTTCTAATATGATTTGTTAACAATTGCCCTAAGGGTACTCGTTAACATGAGTCATATTTTATTTACAAAAATGATATTAATTTTTTTAAAGATCTGATATAAAACTTATGTTTTACCCCTTCAATCTCAACATGTTATATCATCTTATTACATATTTAAGAATAAGTACAATTACACTTAATCAATTCTAATATTCATATTTAAATCTAACCAAATTATGAGTTTATTGAGATATTATTAGGTGTGGTAAAATGTATTAAATTTTAAGTAAAATGCTGATTTGACAATCTCTTATTGGATAGTATAAAACATGGGTTTTACACCCGTCCTTACCAAACGCAGACTCTTGCAAAAATTTGATATTTGAATGACACATCACTATTGAAGGGTGTAAATATCTCTCTTTACACCATATATTCTTTATTATTGAATTTATTCCTTTTTCATAATCTTCGTCTATTTGATTATTGTATAATAAAAGTAACAGTAGTGGTGGATGAAGCAGAAATGATAAGAAATAGAACATCTTTTTCTCAAAAAAAAGAAACAGAACATCTAATATGTAATCCAAAAAAGTCCTTGAATTTACAAAAAAGAAATGATCTAAAATGTTGGATATTGCTTATTGCTAAAAATTGAAAATTCAAAACTGAAAATATTGTAGCAAAATAAGTTTTAAATGTGTGAATAGTATCATAAGACCCAGTTAAAAAAAATTTGCTGAAATCTGTACTTGTGGGTCCTAGTACACAGGATCCATAGAAAAAACGCAAACGCTTGTTTTTTCTTTTTCAGTGCAATCCAAACCCAACCGAAAGCATGAAAAAAACATGGTTTTGAAATCCAGACCGAACCGATCGGTCAAACCGCGATAACTAGAAACCGTTCATCAGTCCGGTTCTTTAGAAGTATAAAATCGAAAAATTTTAATTTGCAGCGAACCGTTTGGACCACGGTCAAACCTCTTGGTTTGCAAGACCGGACACGGTTTTACTGGTTGGATAACAAATACTTTGAAAAAGAATCTGTGGTGGTCTATCTCATTTTTCTTCACTGGAAGCTAGAGCTTGACATCTTGTTTAGCCAAAATGCTTCATTGTCACTGGATCTTTCTTTATTATCACTAGTTCTTACCGTTTAGTTTCTATCAGAGGGAGGATAAATTTGTGTTTGTAAAGAAAGACTATGGGGATAAAGAGAATCTTATAGGGAGTGAAAGAGAAAAGAAGACGAAAAGGGAAGATGAGATAGTGGTAAGTGGGGGTAGGTGAGTCTGATGTTGTATTGAAGAGAGGGTGATATGACATATGAGTGGGTTGCTTTGGAAATAGTAATTTTCTTTAATATATATAAGTGACTGTATATTTTTTTTGTTTGTTTCTTGTGTTTGTTTGAAATTTAAAATTTGAATTTGAAGGGGTTATGAAAAGTGATGGTATTAGTTCCCTGATTTGGGGTAAAGTGTTTATTTTCTTTATAAAAAGAAAAAAGAAAAAGAAAAGAGAAATGACATCTATGGGTTCATGGCATTGTGGACGTAGTAGGTTTTCGTTTTTTTCATTCGGTTTGTTACATTTTTTTGGCCTAAAAGTATTAAAATATAAAAGTTGTGAAAATATATTTCAAAGCGATTACTATTCTATATTTTTTTGAACAAATATTCTATATTTTCAGATCAATATTGTTTATTTTTATAAATTTGTTACATTTTTTATTTTATTTTATTATTAAATTAATTATTATGTCATCACAGTTCGACCTCAATCCAATCTCAAAAATCTTGAACTTCTCTCTTTTACGATTCATTAAATAGTCCGAATTTTAAAACTATGGAAAAAAAAGGACTAAATAATGATTTTTATTATTGAAAAAGTGAAAATTCAAGGACCAATGCATCGGCTACCTCTGCATATACATTACTGTACAAGGTACCGAAGTTAAAAGAAGATGAATCATTGTACAGGTAAACATACAAGCTTGCTTTTTACTTTTTTTTTTTTTTTTTTCTTCATTATTTCGTTATGAAAAGTTCTGATGCCACAAACTATTGTACGCCCATGTGACAAGTTGTAGTTAGTGGAGGGGTGATGGTGGGTCACCCCTTCACCGACCATAACTCGTTACATGTGCGAGTTATGTACAATGTGCACTAATATGTGACACTAGAATTTTTCTTTGGATATCCTCCAGAGTCCTGCCTCCCATTACGTAACTCTGCACTACCACCCATGCTTGCTTTTTCCTGGATCCGTATCTTTTAACAAAGAAATCATACAAAAAATCATTTCATGCCATGCCAAGGATAAAATTAAAAGCATTTTTGTACTCTGTAGTCTGTATTATCTTTATGGTGTATGATATAATATACACACACACACCACAGCAATCCATGTGACTTTTAAAACTTGCTTTTTCCTGGATCCATATCTCTTAACAATGAATTCATACGAAAAATCATTTTAATAGACCACACAGTTCATGCCAAGGATAAAATAAAAAAAAAATTATGTACACTGTATGATCTCTGTGTGTGTGTGTGTCTCTGTATATATATAGCACAGCAATCCATGCGACTTTAAAACTTGCTTTTTCGTGATCAATATCTCTTAACATTAATTCATTCGAAAAATTATTTTAATAAACCCCACAAATCATGCCAATGATAAAATTTAAAACATTTTTGTGATGTATATATCTAAGGATGTTGGTTTAAAAAATATTTTTAGAAATTTTTTTACTTAAAAGAAAAGTAAATAATTTTTTGATAGCTTTTTATATTTTCAGTGATATTAAAATTATTTTAAAATGATTTATTAACAAATGCTCTAAGGTCACTCACTTGTAAAAGGAGGGTGCTTAAAAACTTATAATACATGGTTAAGTTTATACTTAATCCATGTGGGATACTAAAATCATAACATTAGTATATAGGTAAAAAAATAATGTCAATAATGTGATCAAATAATAACCAACAAAAATTTTGTTAATTCAACTGTTTTTGAAAATATTGAATTAGGGTTTCAATTTGTTGCATTTGCACTCTTGATTTGCTTTTTTTTTTTTTTTAATAAAAAAATGAACCCCACCTTTATTGTAAACCGCGCGTGATAGAGGTGGTTTTTTATGAATATTCATAGATATTGCTTCCTATTATAGGCATTATATGGTTTTTTTTTTTTTTTTAAAAGAACATTTTTGAAATAAAATTTTGGTTTCTTTGTGAACTGATATTTCAAATATATAAAGTTGAATAAAAGTACAAACATGCAGTCCCCTTCAATTTCTTCAATATCACTTGGTTTGCAAATAACTACAACAATTTTTATGACAAATATAAATATTAGAAACAAAATACTAAGAAAATTACAATACAATAATTATATCATGTTTATAAATTTTTTTTTTATCGATATGCACCATGTTTACAATTTTGTATGTCTTCTTAAATGCCTATGGTACACTTAATCACAAAACTCTTATGTTTAGGCACAACAATATAACAACAAAGTTTTAATACCAAAATTTTTAATGTTTATTTATTTAATTATATAACAACAAAATTTTAGTCTTAAATTTTTTTGGGTCAATTATGGATACTCATTGAAAAAAAAATTATAATAATACAAATTAACAATAAATATTGCAAAGAGCAAAAAAAAAAAAAAAAAAACACAGCAATAAGAATTTATATAGTTTTATTTGAGAGCAAATATATCACCACAAATAATTAAACATTCTTCCAAAACATAAATTGAATCAAAACGAGACAAAACAAAATATACCTTTATCACTTTCTAAGTCCGTTATTTCTACCATGCTTTTACTTGAAACCCAAAAAAAATAGTAGCTTGAATTTCTTTGTGTCCGCCGCTGTCTTCTACTGAGAGTTGCTGTCAATATTCTTTATGGCTTTTAAGCCTTTGTCTTCTTCTACTGAGAACCCTATATTACTTAGGAGTATTTTATTGATGTGGGCCCGAACCTTTTAACTGAGAGTTCATGAGGGCATGCGTGAATATTTTGAAGGAGTGCCTCTGTTAAACATTTCCAAACGTTAACAAATAATAAGAGTTGGCAGTCCGGTAAGCAAGTTTTAATGTGCCGACATGCTCCTATTAGTTGGAAGTACAAGGTTAGCCTCCTGCTAAGGTAAGCAAGTTTTAATGTGCCGACATGCTCCTATTGGTTGGAAGTACAAGGTTAGCCTCCTGCTAAGGTAAGCAAATTTTAATGTGCCGACATGCTCCTATTGGTTGGGAGTATTAGGTCATCAGACTGACTTTGTACTCTGGAACTATACAATAATTTTCCCTTAAATATAAGATACTTTGATCTTTATCACTTTACAAATTTATATATATATATATATATATATATATATATATGTATATGCATATAATTTTCCTTTTTCCTTTTTATTTTTATTTTTCCCGTGCATTTAACACCTACTTGATTTTCCTTCTGTTTGTTAGTATTTATTATTTATTATGATATGTACTGTTCATTAATTTTTATTGAGAAGAAATATATTATTCATTAAGATAACACGGTTTTGCATCATTAGCATAGCCATATGACATACAATCAATAATTAAAGGAGTTTTTTGAGAATCAATTATAGGAAGTTAGAGTGTTAATTAACATAGATATGAACTTATAAAAGAGATTTAAAGTACTAATCAACAGCACAGAATTCGCTAAATAGGCGATCGTTTTCATTTATGTCCACCGTTGAAAGCTCCATTGGAAAGACATAACTTAACAACCCTAATTTTATTTTTTTATAGAATCATGTCCACCCTAACTTGCAGGTCATATTTTCATACAAGGTGAGAGAGACATTTCATATTTCATATGCTAATGTTGTTTCGCATGAAATGGATGTTTGTCAATCAAAAGAATGATTTTAGGAAAAATTTCAAAAGGATATTCTAAAGTACAAAGCAAAGTGCTAACACACGACAGCCATAGAACAATCATACTCAAATTAAAAGCAAGTGCAATTTCTTAAAGCTAGCTGTTAAGGGCCCATTTGATAAGAGAGTTTAGGTATTAGTCTTCAAAATAATGTGAAAACTATGGTTTAAAAATGTTATGAACATACTTGTTTAAAAGTACTCATAATCCAAAAAATTTGTTTGGCATCATGTTTGTAATAACATATTTTCAAAAGTGAAAAACATAATTTAGTATTTAGTTTGAGTATGTGTTTTTAAAAAGTTTGTGCTTTGTGTGTTGTCGACATCATATGAGTTCTACAGTTTTCAAAATAATTACAACAATGCCACTAAAAACTATTACTTGAAAACTAAAGACTTCTTTTGAGGTGTTCTCAAAATACAATACAAACACTCTAAATTGAAAACTATGACTCAAATCTTTGTTAAACTCTCCTGCCAAACACGTATATTTTTGAGGGCCTACAATTTTTAGTATTTAAACACTGAAAACATTTGTCAATCTCCCTCCCCAATCTTTTTGACGCATACCATAATCATTTAAGATGGTTAAATCTATAAAAGATTCTGTTAAGTCCATAGTTTATAAATTAGCAAATCGTGAACAGAAGTTAAGTCTATAACGTGTTAGCTAGGTCCATAGTGTATTCGTTATAAGGATATTGGTTTGTGGTTAGAATTAACCATAACCTAAGTGTGTAAGCATAATTTGATTAATTAATTCAATTTGACTTAAAATTAGTAAACTTGTACCAACCAGTCTCTCAATTTCTCAACAAATTCAACCAATGATAAGGAGGTTGTCCTATGATATCACTCAATGGGGAGTTGTGATTTGTGAATGCCATGCAATGTGTCCAAGACCCATGTTTGATTCATATAGGCGAAATCACTCGAGCTAAAGTAGCTAGTAGGCCACATTTACAAACACTTTTCTAAGTCAAAAGTACTCATGATCTCATATTTTTATTTCTGATTGATATAATATTTATTGGCAAAAACAAAGTGTGACCAATCAACACTTGCAATACCAACACAAAACAAATAGATAATCAAAACATAGATCATAAACTAACCAACACAACAACTTATTAGATAATCAAAACACAACTCCTAAAATATAGTCCACAAATAACTTCGACACAAACTGAAATGACACACATATTGTCCACAAAGCTGCCACTGCATTGGCGGACGTTATTCTCAGCATCACTTTCACTTTAACCTTAAAATTCAACCCCTTTTTGCCAAGGAGATGACCAAATTAACGTATTCACATTTCTCTGCCTCCATGTGATCAAGGACAACATCTTTAAACCTTTGAAACAAGTTGTCCATGTTTTCTTCACCAAACTGGCTTGCCAATATAGGTTCACCAACGGCCCTAATGTCAGTGGCAATCATTGTTGCCCTTTCTTGCTTATCGAGGCCACTATTAGCTTTCTTTATGTAAGAGTCCCAATCCATTTTCAAAACTTCAAGTTTAAGCAAAGTAAAAGATCCTTCAATCTCGATCACCTTCTTGACTTCCTCAGTAGTTGGTGTATAGTATGGCAAATTGAAGGTGTCCAATTTCTCTGCTTCTATTAAGCCCTGAAATATAATTAATGAACCAAAATAACTTAGGGTATTATATTCGATAACTTGATAGTTAAATTCCATTAAGAATGGTTACAAGATTCTTGGCGATCATCTTATATAATTAGATGTACAAAATACATGTTGTATCCTTTTCTAGCAAAAAAGTACCAGTAGTTGTTGAAAACTTGTATCATAGCAGCAACAATTTTGTGCCTATTCAATTATAATTTGCATGGGACAGCAGCAGTAGGATACCAGGACTGACAGCACGTGAATCACGTGATGCAGGAAGGATCTTGGGTCAGCATTAGTCGGTGGAAGTCAAAAAAGATCGACAGTGGTGTGCCCAGCCCCATAGGCCATAGCCCCATAGACATACGAGTATTTTTTTTTTTTGGAAAGAGAGATAGACGTACAATTATAATTGGCTCATATTTACCCACTTTCCGTCTTTGACATGGGTCTTTAGTTTCGTTCACATTAGCCTTAAAGTTATTATAAATTTTACATAGGGTTTATTTGGATTGAGTTTATTATTACTGAAACTGAAAACTGAAAATATCGTAGTAAAATAATTTTTAAATGTATAAATAGTACCGTGGGACTCATTTTTAATATTTTTTTAGTGCATGAACAGTGTCAGCATAGTGCGTGAACAGTGTATTTACTGTTCATAACAGTAAAATTTGTCCCCCCGAAAGTCAACAATTGCGGGCCAAAAAAAAAAAGAAAAGGAGAAAACATGAACTCATCAAAACGTGGACGCAAACGCGGAGCGCAAATGCTCACATACACTCGCACAAATCTAATGTGATAATAAATATAATTGATGTTTCTTAATTACTTTAGTGAATAAATATATAATTACTTTTGAGTGATGTTAGAGATATTACAAAAAATTATATATGCATATTAAATTATGATTGAAGTTATATCTTTTTTTATAGTTCACAATTAATACAAATATTTTAAAGTAATTATAGTCACACACACTCATCGCACACATATTACTATATGGACTAAAATAGTGTTTTAAAAATACGATTGCAGAAGAAAGTGCGTAAAGAGTGTGTAATAACGAGTAATTTTCTTATACTTTCTTTTAGCACTACTTACAACATGCATGTCACCTCAAATAGTTGTGAAAACAATTGTGAAAACCTTTTCTCTCTAAACTTATTGTTTTTAGCTCATATGTCTCTCTCTACAAGTTATACACTTCCTTACCTCCAAGGCCATGTCATTGAGGTTCAGTCCAACAACTTCCCAAATGCAAAGAGGATCGTCGCTTTTAATGCTGCCCATAGTTGTGAGGACCATCCGACCACCAGGGACTAACTCTTCTGCCCTACATTTGAGGAACATTTTGAAGTCTCTTTCAAATTGCTCCAAGTATGCATTAAACACAGGAGGTGGGCTTGTCTTTGCAATGCATATGTTCCCCTTGTTCATGGCCTCCTTGCTAACCAACTGTTTTGGTGCCTATATAAAATTTTTCATTGTCACATTGCATACATAACGAAGAACTAATTGAATTACGTGGACGCTTAAGTTACTTAAGATAAACCTACATGAAATTTTCAAAGCACGAAAGATAGGAAGTAAAAAATGTTAATTAATCTATTTATCTCTCATGAAAAGTCCTGTCTTTATAAGATTATGTTAAAATATACCATTAATCAAGTAATTAACAATTTGTATGCATGTATCAAAAAAAAAAAAAAAAAAAACAATTTGTAAGCATTTTGCTAACATTAATGTCTAGGTAGTGAGCTTATTGGTTTGGAGTGTGATGTAACCCGTAAGCCTCAAGTTCAATCCACCATACATTCCATACTAACACCACTTCCTATATATATATATATATATATATATATAGAGAGAGAGAGAGAGAGAGAGAGAGAGAGAGAGAGAGAGAGAGGGTTAAATGACATGACACTTTTTGTCCATTTGGATGGAGCTAGAATCTGCTGTAACTTTATGTGTAATTTCATTTGGTTTTGATAACTGAGGAAAGAAAATAGAAATCATGAATTTATTTGAATTTTAAAAGAATTCTTTTAAGACTGTAATTTTTTCTATCATAATTTTAATATGACAGATTGTAAGTGACTACTTATTACTATTACTTTTTACTCTAACATGAACTTACTACTTTTTTTCATTTTTTTTTTCTACCACTCATAATCAACTATATTATATTGATGTAAAAGTTATGCTATCGTTTTAAAAACCGGACTGAATCAGCCAGTTCAACTGGAACCAAATACCAATTTAGTTCGGAAAAAATGCCCAAAACCGGTCAAAAACTAAATTAAATTGAGAACCAAAGGCAAAAAGGGTTTTACCTTTGATCCGGTTTTTAAAATCTTGGTTATGCCACAAAAGTTGTGTCCACGGATTTCTCATCCTAAAAATTCTAAAATTCATAAAAAAAAAAGATGATTGATGGGGAAATTAGCTAGCTAGAATATTATCAACCTCGGAGAGCCACATAAGTGCGTAAGAAGAATGAACAAAGTGCAGGGAATTGTTAGGGAAGAGCCTGCCATAGAAAGACCCTGGCACTGCGGTTATGAAACAGTGCCCAAATGAGCTTCCCTTCTCATTCTCCAACTTCTTATAGAAGCTTGGCAATGACTTGAAAATGGTGTTGAAGTCATTCCCTGGAAGATCGTTTAGGAATGCTTGCAATGAGGGTGGTGGGCGGTTCAACTTTTGGGACTTGGTGCCAATGATATCCATGACTTTTGATACAACTAAAAGGGTATTGGGTCCTGCTGAGCAACCCAAATCTGCCATTTTCAAACAGTCGGGGAACAGAGTGAGGTAAAGCTCCTCCATGCTCTCTTCAAGTATGGGCTTAACCATAGCTGCCACAGTTCTCTACAATTTTAAACAAACAAATCGAGTTGATGTATATTTTTTTTGCTAAACAAACAAATCAAGTTGATGTATATATAAGAAAGAAAAGAACAAAACAACATTAAGATTGACATTGAGAGAGGACTGACTTGAAGTTGCGAGTTGATTGCGTAGCTTGTTTTTCCATCTCCACCGTTCATGTGAAGGACTTGCTGTATCTCCATTGTTGCTTATTAATACTAGTTTCTAGTTTCTAGTTTCTAAAGCTATTCTTCTTTGCTTATTTTGTGAGTGAAATCCGTAAGGTGCGTCTATTTATAGCGAAAAAGGAATCAAAGCTGTCATATTCAAGCTTACGTAATGATGTTTAAGCAGTTTACCTGTCCTTTCGGAGAAATTATTGGCTCCTCCGGGAGGACCACTGATGTGGTCCTCCCTGCACCTGCCAACCAATAGGGGTGTCCATTTTGTGATTCAGCTCCACATCAGCTCCAAACCAATGGCTTAAATCTCATCCGTTTATTCAATCCAATGGCTCTTAAATTTGACACATCATCAATCATAAAAAGACAATTTCACCCCTAAAATGTTTCAGACCCTGCGTTGTATCTCCTCTGGAACAAAACACTAGCATTCAAAACTTTCTCTCTCTCTCTCGGATTGAAGCTTTCTCTCTTCACGGCACAGCCACTGGCCCGGATCTCCGGTTCCGACGATACTGGGCTTTTTCTCATCAGAAAATCCCTAAAATCCCCACTGGTACAGTCACCAAATTTCAAAATTTTTCTCTCTTCCACCAAACCTTGCTGTACGTGGGACACCAGTGTCGATTCTCCATGACCATGGCTACAACTGGAAGCCTCCAAGGCTCACACGACCACCACCGGCGGTGCTTGTTGGCCTGACCTTCTCCTCTCTTTAGGTCTCTGTTTTTTCGCTCTCTCAAGTCCAGCCGTGGCCAAGCTTCTGCTTGCACCACGACACCACCATTTCTGGTGATGCTTCTCACCATATATACCACCATTGGTTTAAATATAACAATAATTCATTTTCATCATTTGGGTTTGGCAGTAACTCAATGATCTATATTATTTTAATGTTGATTTTAGAAATACACAAAAGATGTTTGTGGATAGAAACTTTGAAGTAATGTTAAGCTCACTGATGATAAAAATAACAACAATTATTCAGCACAAAGAGGAATTGCCAAAAATGCACTGGAAGAGTGGATGGGGACTCTTTCTAAAATTGTTCAGCACAAAGAGGAATTGCCAGAGATATTTTCGGCTCAAACAGGTTTAGGAACCCACATATTCTCTCAAGGACTAGCCAATTCCTTTGCTTCTCATGTGAAGAAACTTGCAGCACCGTTTAGACAGAGTGAACAGAAAGTTGGTTGCTTTGTTGCAACTCGAGAAGATGTAGTATCTTGGGTGCAGTCAAGGCTTGCATCCTCTGTTGCTACAACATAATTGATGAACCAAGTGTAATTACAGAGGCAATAGTTTTCACTTTTCATCATTGCTTTTTTCTTTTTTCCTTTTTTGGTCTTTTAAATGTCATGGCATAAATATGTTGATAGATGTCATTTGTAATGTAACATTGATCTTATCTTGATATCAAAATAGAGAGGACTCTTTAATTGGCTTTGGTTGCAGAGAGAATACCCTCAATAATATTGTACTTCAAGCTGCAGAGCAAAGTTGTTTTGCTTTGGCACTGAAGATTATGAAAAATGCATTTTTACACGTTTGGATGATAGTTTCCTTACAGGATCATTCCAGCTTTATCTGCAAAGATTAACACATTTTCTTTTTCTAGATTTATATTGCCGTTCAAGTAAATGGACCAAGATATGCAACTACTTCCTATGGCAGAGTACTTAGCTATTTGGTTTTCTTGGGGTTAATTGCACTCGTGAACAAAGTTACCTATACAGCAACTTGTTTCCCTTGTTGGTGGACTTGGGATTATTCTTCCTTTCCCCATTACTTTTTCACAGCTGATTTATGAACATGCTTTCTTTTGGAAAATTTGTGCTCAAAAGTGATTCTGCATTCTATTTCTACGGCTAATTTCATAGGAAGGAGCTACGCAAGGATTTGAAATAAATTTCCAACTCTTTTAACCCGTAGTGGTGAAAATATCACTTCAAAATTACAGATGCTCATTTTGGACAAGGGAATGCTCAAGTTTAGTAAGTAAATTTGTAACCCCACCAATTTACAACCACATTTTCTTAGCTCTGAGCAAAAAAGGGGTGAGAAGCACAAATGAATGGAAAGAGCCTCCACCTATGCAAAATTTCTATTTTTGTCTTTTTAACCAAAAAAAAAGTCTAAAATCTTAAAAACAAGAAGATTTCTTTTCTTTTTCCCTACAAGAGCATTTCCCTACAACCCCCATCTACAAATTCCCATTTTCATCCTCAAACCAATTTTTTTTGGCATCTAGTCGAAACCTTGATTATCTAAGATTAGCCTTTTTGCCATTATCTACCAGGGTCCCTCTATAAGCTGTATTCTTATGATGAGCAACGAAATATACTAATGAGACCCAAGAAAAATGGGTCATTTACTTCTGATACTGCTTGCAAGTAGCTCGAGTTGAAAATTGAAATTGCTACTTCACTTGTATAAAGATCGCTTGTTTATGAAGGTTTCAGAGGTACTTTCCTGATGACTTCCAAATTCTTCCTTCAAGTGATACAACCATAACAGTAACATCATCAAGATACTTTCTGTGATCTCCTTGCGGGATGTCCAATAATTCATGGAAGTCCATTCCTGTAAACAATACCACTTCAAATTTAACATTTGCAAGCCCACAAAATAGAAGTAGACTAGGAATGGATTAAGTTGAAATTGATGGGGCCAAATGAACACAAACTGAATGAAGTAACTATCCTAGTTTGAGCTGACAATTTATTTCATAAGAGATATTTCTCTCTCCATTTAAAGAATCCAACAGACTACCAAGAAAAAAAAAATCTGATATTTTTAATAATTTTTTATATTTTCTTTAAAAATAATTTAAAAATTTTTCTAAAACTATTTATTAAAAAATTGACCTCACGGCACCTTATAATCCTTTATAAAAAAAGCATAAAAAAATAAAAAGACGTCTATATATAATTAGCTGGACTGTCTTGCATGATTCAAAATTTCATGTCTGGTCAGCAAGTTTCACGGGTGTACGTGTTTTATATATATATATATATATATATATATAGATATATATATATATATATAAAAGCATTTTTAGCAACTTCTTTAAATTTTTGTGCTGTATAAGAAGTAAATAGTTATATTTACTTTTTACTTACCTACATTTTTAAATACACTTTCTAACATATCCTCTATATTTTCTATATTCTATTTAAATATTATATTTCTTCATTCTTTCCTTAATATTTAAATTTTTTGGTGATATTTTTTAACAAATCTTGTGTAGCACTTGTGGCAATGATATGGTGAGTCTTAGGATTATCTAATTTTAACGAGAAGTGTTATGTTTCAATGTGGTAAGTTATTATAAGTTTTAATTTGAACATACCATTGAAATTATTTTTTTCTCAACTGTAATAGCTAATAACAACTCACTACTTAAAATTATTTGTGAAAAAAATTATGAAAATATTGTGGTAACATTTCACAATTTTATTTTTCTTCTCTCTTTCATTTTCCATCCATATGTTGTTTTCTTTTTCTCCTCCAAACATGTATCTCTACTTCTCCTCTTTATCTTCATTTTTGCTTTTCATTTTCTACCTCTTGGTCTACCTCTATTTCCAGATGTCTCTCTCTTTCACTTGGACTAAAAACACTAAAACATGTCATTCATCTTCTCATCACATAGAGGGGAAATTACCATTGTGCTCTACCAAGGAAGAGAAAAATAGTCTTTGTCCTCTGTCCTCAATCTCTAGATATTGTGGGTCAGATTTTTCTTAAAAAATAATTTGTTTTGATTTTATTAGTTTTATGAGAAAGATCGTGTTCTGTGATTAGATTGCGCTTTGTATTTTCACTACAACAAAAAGTAACTATAATGACAAATTTTAGTGACGAACATTTTTTCGTCACAAAAAAGTACCATATGGTGACGAAATTTATATTTCGTCGCTATTTATAAAAAAAAATTAGTAACATTTAGCCAAACGATAGTGTAGGTGCGAAACCAAATTGATCTATAGCGATGAATTTGTTCGTCGCTAAAAGTTTAAGTTTTTTGCAACAAACACTTTTGTCGCTAAAGGTGCTGCTGGTCACGCTATTAGTGACGAAACCCACTTTGTCGCTGAATGTGACAATTAGCGATGAAAATAAGTCGTCGCTGAAAGGAAGAACCAAAACATTAGTTTTATTATTTGCGACGAATCCGTGTTTGTCGCTAAAGGTAGGCAATAGTGATGAAATCCAAGTCGTCACTGAAGAGGTCATATATATCACACATTCATCAGCCTCTTTTTTTCACTTCACATTCAGCCTTTTTTTTTTCTTTTTTCTTTTTCTTTTTTATTTTTTATTTTTATTTTTTTATTTTTTTATTTTTTTTTTTTCACTCAAAGCCGATTCTCACTCACTCACTCTCTCCCTCACACCGTCGACCCCCAGCCCACCGACGTCGATGCTGACCTAGCCCACCAGTGTCGACCCAGCCCCTCGCTAGTGACACCGACCTAGTCCCTCACCGTTGCCAACGTCTCTCTTCACCCTCCCTCTCTCCTTCACCCATCCCTCTTTTCCTCCACTACCTCCCCTCTTCCTTCCCTTTGTCTCCCTCCATTGATTTCAACATTGTAAGTTTTTTTTTTTTTTTTTTTTTTTTGTTTGTAATATTTAGTTTGTATTTGATTAAATGATATGGGTTTTGAGTTTTTTTCTTGTAAGTGTAAGTATGAGTTTATAGTATTTAGGTGTTGAATTAATGGGTTTTGTGTTAGCTACTTGTAATGGGTTTTTTGTGTTAGTTACTTGTAATTGGTTATCAATCATCTCCTTCCATTGATTTCAACATTGTAAGTTTTTATTTATTTATTTTTTTAATTTTTGTAATATTTGGTTTGTATTTTATTAAATGATATGGGTTTTGAGTTTTTTTTCTTGTAAGTGTAAGTATGAGTTTATAGTATTTAGGTGCTGAATTAATGAGTTTTGTGTTAGTTACTTGTAATTGGTTACCAATCATCTCCTTCCACTGATTTCAACATTGTAAGTTTTTATTTATTTAATTTTTGTAATATTTGGTTTGTATTTTATTAAATGATATGGGTTTTGAGTTTTTTTCTTGTAAGTTTAAGTATGAGTTTATAGTATTTAGGTGCTGAATTAATGGGTTTTGTGTTAGTTACTTGTAATGGGTTTTTGTGTTAGTTACTTGTAATTGGTTTTTGTATGATTTTAGAGTGCATCTGTTAAATTTTGTAAATTTAAGTTCTCTATTGTTGTTTTTGTCAGGTTGGATGATGATAAAGAGTGGATTTCTTTTGGGAATTCTTTGATTTTAACTGTTCTTGGTGGTATATTTTGTTTGTTTTTGTTTTGTGGTAGTAAAGCTTTTGAGCATTATAATAGCTTTTGGGTTTGTGTAATTTTATTTTCTCTTGGGATTCTTCGATTTTAACAGTTCTTGGTCATGCATATTTTTGTTTGTTTGTTTGTTTGTATTTTTTTTTTTTTTTTTTTTTTTTTTTTTTGTGAAGCTATTGACTTGTTATCTATTTGTTGAAAAAGGGGTGTGTATTTTTTTTTTTTTTTTGAGATGTTGAGCATTATGCTATAATAGCTAGTAAGTGTATTGATAAACTCTTTATAAATTAGATTTTTGTTTTGCAGGTTAAATATTCATTATTTGTGATAATTTTGGATTTTTTCTTAAAAGGTATACGCTTGACTTGAGTGTAGTAAGTAAAATTTATTTAAATACTTAAAAAACACCATACTTGTGATGTTGATGATTGGTTTTGTGGTGGGTTGTTGTATTAGAGCAAACGGGTGGCTTGTATGGTGTTATAAGGTGGTTTAAATTTATATTGAGAGTATATTATTTTTTGGAATTGTGAATGAATATTATTGATTTATATGTGATGGATACTATGTAATTGTTTTTAATACTTGTAAGCATTATATACATGATGTTGATTATTGTTTTTGTGGTGGGTTGTTATGTTGGAGTAAACGGGTGGCATAGAGTTATAAGGTGGTTTAAATTCATATTGAGAGTGTTTTTTTTTTTTTTTGAATTGTGAATGAATATTGTTGATTTATATGTGATGAATACTATTTAATTGTTTTTAATACTTGTAAGCATTATATATCGTGATGTTGATTATTGTTTTTGTGGTGGGTTGTTGTGTTGGAGCAAGCGAATGGCTTGCATGGAGTTATAAGATGGTTTAAATTCATATTATTGGGAGTGTTTTTATAGCTTTTTTTTTAATGTGAATTTTATAGTTCTTTTTTTTTAATAGAAGTGTTCATTGCTCATAAATATAATCTCCATTTCATACACACTAAATTATTATAAGGATTATCTCAAAAACATAATTATAAGAATGAATTTCTTTTAAGTGAATTTCTTATTGATCACGAGTCTTGAAAACATGTACACCAACCTTTTGGAGTTTTTCATAATGCTAAATTGACTTTATATAGAAGTTTTAGAAAAAGAGTATTACTCATGACAATTTGCATCATCTTTTATTTTATTTTACTTTTTCTAATATGCTATATGATACATTGTACCTTGCCTATTGTTAGGTTTAAAGAGTGAATCTTTCAACTTTGTCAGGTAAAAAACAAACATATATGTCTTAAGAATTTAGGAATTGGTATTGTCTATACATCACATCTATTAGGTTCAAGCTAAGAATTCTAAGTAGTGTGCATTAGGTAGGCGTAGTGGACAAACCATTTGTGTAATAATGCCAAAACTTCTATATATATATATATATATATAAAATCAAGAATTTATGATTAATAGATGTAAAGTTATATGATCATAGGAGTAATGTAAAATAGAAGTGTAGTACACCCATATTTAGGTCTTAATAATCCCATCAAGTCATTTATCTAAATTTGCAACCTTTATTCAATATAGAGTAATCAATCATTTGATTGGTTAGAGATTATACTCATTCAAAAGACTAATCAAGTGTTCCAAAAATCTTGAATACTCACAAATAAAGAGTTGATTGATCAATAGTAAATACTAATTAGGAGTGTTTGATGCATATGGTATGCCTAAAATGACAACTAATAAGTCAATAACAATCTTGATAAGAATTCTAAGTAGTGTGCATTAGGTAGGTGTAGTGGACACACCATTTGTGTACTAATGCCAAAACTTCTATAAATATATATATATATATATATATATATAAAATCAAGGATTTATGATTAATAGATGTAAAGTTATATGATTATAGGAGTAAAGTATAACAGAAGTGTAGTACACCCATATTTAGGTCTTAAAAATCCCATTAAGCTAGTTATCTAAATTTGCAACCTTTATTCAATATAGAGTAATCAATCATTTGATTGGATAGAGACTATACACATTCAAAAGACTAATCAAGTGTTCCGAAAATCTTGAATACTCATAAATAAAGAGTTGATTGATCAAAAGTAAATACTAATTAGGAGTGTTTGATGCATATGGTACGCCTAAAATGACAACTAATAAGTTAATAACAATCTTGAAAATTTTCCAGTTATTATGATTAGGATAGAGTGGCTAATATTGCTTTGATTGGTTATCTCACTTATCTGTTATACAAAATTACAAATAGTTAATTAGTTGATTTTAAACAAAAGCAATATTATTGAAATAATTTAAGCCGTAAGAATATTTATTGTACATTCAATTAAGCTTTTTTCTAATCTTGTTAATGAGATTTTTGAATAAATCACATTGTTATCATGCATATTATGGAAAGTGAAATTCATATTATAATGTGGTTTTATATTGTGATGTTGATGATTTATATTGTGGTGGTTTTTTGATATTGGGAGTGTTTGATTGTGCAATGTATATTTGTTTAAGTATTAATATACACAATAGCATTCATGAATGAGAAAGGACTTCATCTAAGTAGCTTATTGACTTAGGTGTTAGAATACATTATGCATGAGTTGTCATTTTTTTGAGATGTTTGCTTAAATACTTATATTGAGCATTATGCTATAATACTAAGCATTATGTGCTATTGCTAGTAGTGATGATATAGCTTGTAAGTGTATTGATAAACTCTTTATAAATTAGACTTTTCTTTTGCAGGTTAAATACTCATTGTTTGTGATAACTTTGGATTTTTTCTTAAAGGTGTATGCTTAGCTTGAGCATAGTAAGTAAAATTTGTCTAAATACTTAAAAAAACTCTATACTTGTAATGTTAATGATTGGTTATGTGGTGGGTTGTTATGTTGGAGCAAGCGGGTGGCTTGCATGGAGTTATAAGGTGGTTTAAATTCATATTGGGAGTGTGTTTTTTTTTTTTTTTTTTTTTTTTTTTTTTTTTTGAATTGTGAATGGATATTGTTGATTTATATGTGATGGATATTATTTAATTGTTTTTAATACTTGCAAGCATTATATATGGTGATGTTGATAATTGGTTATGTGGTTGGTTGTTGTGTTGGAGCAAATAGGTGGCTTGCATGGAGTTATAAGGTGATTTAAATTCATATTAGAGTGTTTTTTTTTTTTTTTTTGAATTGTGAATGGTTATTGTTGATTTATATGTGATAGATATTATTTAATTGTTTTTAATACTTGTAAGTATTGTATATTGTGATGTTGATAATTGGTTTTGTGGTGGGTTGTTGTGTTGGAGCAAGCCGGTGGCTTGCATGGAGTTATAAGGTGGTTTAAATTCATATTGGGAGTTTTTTTTTTTTAAATATATATATATATATATTTTTTTTTTTGGGAATTGTAAATGGATATTGTTGAGTTATATGTGATGGATATTATTAAATTGTTTTCAATAGTTGTAGCATTATATATTGTGATGTTGATAATTGGTTTTGTGGTGGGTTGTTGTGTTGGAGCAAGCAGGTGGCTTGTATGGTGTTATAAAGCAGTTTAAATTCATATTGCAATTGACTCGTACTAAATGGTGTGACTACTTTTTTTAATGCATTATTTGAAACTAATTGTATTGTATTACACTTCGAAAATCTATATTTGCTTTCTACAACTTATACATTAGGAGTTGTGATTTTAATTCATTGGTGTGGCTACTCTTAATGCATTGTTAGAAATGTTTCTTATAACATAGTTGAGGTTTTTACTTTACAATTTTAATGTAGTATTGTTTTATATTTGTATAGATTTCTTATTGGTGGCTTTTAGGGGATTTACTTTTGGCATTACTTGAAAATATATGAGGACATCTTCTGTTGGTTCTAATTATATTATGCTACACTTTTTGTATCGTTATAAAACATCTTGTGTTATTGTATGGAAGGAGTTTGAATTGGATATTTGTTTTATTTTTTACTTGTGGAATGTATGGATCTTTTTTTATAAATGTATTGTTGAAATAAATGTGTTATTCGAATGTGAGGTTTTAATAATGTAATGACATGTTACAGGTTAATATCAAAGCCATGAAAAAAATAAAACAGAAAATAAGTTTTAGCGACGAATTTCTCCGTCACAAATATAGCAACAAAAAATTGTTTTAGTGATGAAATATTTCGTCGCTAGATATAGCAGAATTTTGTAAGAAATGGTTTTAGTGACGAAAATTTTCGTTGCTGTATGTGCTCGGATTTTCTTAAAAATAATTTCAGTGACGAACTTTTTCGTCACTATATGTACCCTAAAATAGTTTTAGTGATGTTTGTTTGTCGCTAATTTTTTATTTTATTTTTGAGAACCAATTTCATAGAGAATTAATGTAGCAACTTAAAAAAAAAAATTTGAAAATTTTGCTTTTAAAGAATTTGTTGGAGCTGGTTTGCTCTCCAAAAAATGACTTTAGCTAATTTATTAGAGATGCTCTAAGATGAGTTTAAGCCATACCTTAATATTTTAATAAAAAATGAATTTGTATCAAATACCACACATATATATATATATATATATATACACAAAAGCAATAACTCCACATTTTCTGATTTACTTAATCGAGCAATGCTACAAAAAATTTGACAATATTTTTTTACACCAATAAAGAGTTAATAAGCTTGTGTTTGGATTACATCTAGATTCATCACTTACAACACTTTTTTACTTTCAAATTTATTTGCCACACATCAATAGATGTCAAATTTGTTGTCAATTTATAGATTTTCTCTTACTTAACCATGTTTTATTTTGATTTAGTATGTAATCAATGGGCAGTGGTAGAGTTAAGAAATTTTCTTTGGAGGAATGTAATTAACCTTAATTTTGCACAAGAATATGTGTGCATGTATTCATTATATATATATATATATATAATATTATCACTTGACATATATTTTGGGTGAGTTATGATATAATATCATTGAGTAGGTATATAAATATGCTTACACTAACAACAATATAATTGTTAAAAAAAAATGAGGGAGCAAAATGGTATTTTTCCTAAAAATTACTTATAAATATAATAATATTACAAAGAAAAAATAATTTTTTTTGGGGTGGGTCCGTCTTCTACAAGTGCCTCCATCATGTCAATGGAAAAGAGAATAAATTGTTACTGTTCACTTTGTAGTTTGTATGGTATGTTAGGCTTCACCGCACAAAAGCAAGCTTCTTCCTTAGATTTTTTTCCAGTATCACGCTTTCTCTCCCACGTTCCTTTACTCATATGGTCACATATAAGAGACAAAAAAAAAAAAAAGCATAAAACTTTTTACTTTTTCTCAAATATGGGTTCGGATTCTGTCTTGTGATGATTTTAGTCCCCATAATTTTAGGAAAATGTTATTGATTTGGATGTATGTGTATTATATGGTGTTTGTACAATTATTAGAGATATTTTTGTTATTTGAATAGATTTTAAATGTCCTTGACCTGCTTTTTGGTAATTTCTCACCTGCCTATAGCCCAATTATAATAGAAGGATTCCTATATCTATGTTAAATACATCACAATAAAACTATAGATACTTCATGGACATAAACTACCTTGTCATGTGTGTTGATCTTTTCTACTTTTTATTTTCTATTGTTCACAACCCACAGGCCATAAATTTGAGTTAGTAATTTTTTTTTTTGGGTAATTATACTTTACCACCATAAACTATACATCATATTATACTTTATATTCTAAATTTTCAGAATGCACATTTAGCATTCTAAACTATAATTCATGTTAGACTTTGCAACTCGCGTGCCGTCAATTTTGCCATTATTTTGGATGGAAAACTAATGTTTAGGGTGTAAATTGTAATTGAGAGTATAATTTAGGATTGCAAAGTGTAATTTCTCATTTGTTTTTATAGAAATTGAGAAGAGGGGAAATTAGGGCTTTTCATGTGGTGCCATCTAAGTTAATGGCATAATTGAAGGTATAGGCTGCAAAGTGTAAAACAATTTATAGTTTAATGTGGTAGCCATGCATTATGAAATTTTAGGGTGTAAAGTTTAATCAAAGATATAATTTAAGGTGATTAAGTATAATTTTCCATTTTTGTTGTTTACATGTCAAGAGTATTATAACTCAACTAGTTGATACTTGGTGTTTTGAAATGAGATATTTATATTTCGAATCTTCTCACTCTCAACTATATATATATATATCCTAACAATCTTGTGGCATTCAACACTTCATGTTCTAATTTCTTATACCAATAATAATTAAATGGTTAAATTAAGTATTTTTAATAATATTTTAGAGGAGAGTAAATTTGAGAGAAAAATGCTTGTACTACAATAAAATATACAATTTAATTTTGCCATAATTCGTAATATAGAAGAAATGGTGGATTTATAATTCCACTACTCGCAACTCTAGCAAAAATTATGTAATTTGTTTTATTCGTACATATGAGGTGTTTAGGTCCATGAATTTTTTTTTTTTTTTGGTCACAATAATGATTTTTCTAATCACTTTCAAATCGATTCCCAGTTTCTCTCTATCACTCAAAGTTTGCCGTGTCAGAAATCAGAATAGCAGGAAAATTGTGGCCAAAAACATAGCAAGTCTAAGAAGAGGATTGCCCTACAAAAAAAAATTATATATATATTTCCACTCCACCTCCGACAAGACAAGACAAGACCGACTGATTTCTTTCCTTTCCTTTTATCTCCTATTTCACCGTCCTTCCAATTTCCAAATAGAGAGATGCTAAGGACACGAGAAATATGCACTGCACAGCAGTGCATATTTCTCGTGTCCTTAGCATCTCTCTATTTGTTATATTGTGGTAGTGCATTTTTCTCGTGTCCTCAGCATATCTCTATTTGGAAATTGTATATATATATATATATTGATTGTGGTAGTGCATTTTTCTCGTGTCCTTAGCATCTCTTTATTTGTTATATACTTATATTGTGATAGTGCATATTTCTCGTGTCCTTAGCATCTCTCTATTTGGAAATTGGAAGGACGGTGAAATAGGAGATAAAAGGAAAGGAAAGAAATCAGTCGGTCTTGTCTTGTCTTGTCGGTTATATTGTGGTAGTGCATATTTCTCGTGTCCTTAGCATCTCTCTATTTGGAAATTGGAAGGACGGTGAAATAGGAGATAAAAGGAAAGGAAAGAAATCAGTCGGTCTTGTCTTGTCTTGTCGGAGGTGGAGTGGAAAGAAGATTCCCTCCCAAGTCATTACCTGACCCACCAAAACCAAGCCGCCAGAGGGTGAGTTTGGATTCTTCTTATATTTTACTGTACCATAATTTATACTTATAGCATTTATAATATGGTAATTAAGAGTAAGATATATTAAGACAAAGATTTTTATAATTTAAAAATACTTGCCTTATGATTTAAATTTTACAATAAAAGTTACTACATCATTTATAAACTTATTATGTGTCAATATTTAAAATACAATGATAAAATAGTTAATATTTTTATTTATTATTATGTTTATATATCATTAATGACATTTATTATCACATTATTTTGTAAAAGTATAGCATTAGTTATATTTATTATCACATTATTTTGTAAAAGAAAAAAAAATTGCAAAATTAACAGTTTCAAAATCATCCTATCATAAAGGATGATGTTGATGGGGGCATGAGACTTTAGAAAATGTTTTGAAATTGAATAAAGCTTTTAACAGTTGATGGATTCTGACTCTTGTTAAGAGGTGGGCTCAGTGAGTGTGTGCGTGAGGAGGTAAGGGTAGGGCAGAGGCTTTTTGTGTTTGGAGTTATGGTGTAAAGAAATTGGAGTGATCTCAGTGAACTAATGGAGAGCCGTTGGTGGAGTCATCAAAAGTTGCGCCTAGACGTGACTTGTCTTTGACTGTGGGTCTTTTATTTTAAATGTGTATATTTATCAAAATATCATCATAATTTAGGTTGTGTTTGTTTCGGTGTAAAATAATTTTCGGGTGCCTATCAAAAAAAAAAAAATTTTTTGGGTGTAAAATTTTTTCCGGGTGAAAATATTTTCAGGAAAGGAAAATATTTTCTAGTGTTTGGTTGTATTTTAAAAATTATATTAGAAAACAATTTTCATTGTTTAGTAATATTCTGAAAATGCTATTTTCTCACAAATTTTTCACATTTTCTCAGTATTCTCAGCTTCAAAACAAATTTTATATTAAAAAAAAACAACCACTGACACCACCACAAACTCACCTCAACAACCCACCCACATCAACAAACCACCACTTGCCACCACAACAACTCTGATTAAAAAAAAAAAAAAAACCAACACCACCACAAATCCACCTCAACAACCCATCTACATCAACAATAGCTATCAACAAACCCACCACAACCCAATAAAAACCCACACAACCGGCCACAGCCCACAACCCAACGATCCATTCTCTTCAAATTGGAGTGATCGGAGCCATCAATTTCATCGGAAGAGAAGGTAAAGATCGAAGCTTTGGAGAAAGAAAGGAAGCCATCAATTTCTTGGCGATCTTGACGGATGATCTCGGCGATCTCGGCTTTCCTTGTGGCGCGATTGGTTATGAGCTAAAAGGCACTTTACTCTCTCTTCTTTCTGGGCGATGAGGCGGCGTGATCTGGGCGGTGGAGGCGGCACGATCTGGGCTGGCCGGAGCTTGGCTGGGCGGCCACCTGTACTCTCTCTTCTAGCTCACTCTCTTTCTCTCTCTCTCTCTCTCTCTCTGCGCGTCTGAAGTCCGGAAATGGTTTGAAGGTAAAATAAAAGTGTAAAAAATTTTCCAAGTCAAAGCCATAATTTTTACGGTCAACTAAAAATATTTTCTAGAAAATGAATTTTCCATGCGCAACCAAACACCCACATTTACGGTAAAGCATTTTCGGAAGTGATTTGAAGCCAAAACAAACACAGCCTTAGTTTCCATAGCTCAAAAACATCCAAAAGTTGTTTTCAGTTTTGCTAGCTCCTCACTCAAAAATTAGAGATTTAAGTGATGGAGACAAAACTTGAAAACACAGCCAAACAGGCTTTCTCTCTGTAGGACCCATCAGTTTTGAGTTATGGGTGATGAAAATAAAGTGATGGATGATGAAAGCTTTTCTTTTTTTATAAATAGCATAAGAATATTGAAAACTTGCAAATTCAAATAGCCCCTAATATTGTGCAAATGAGTAAGTTGAATTAGAGTTTGATATTGGGTATATTCCAGGAGATGGCAGATGAAGAATATGAGAGAGAAGAATTGAAGGGGAGAAATATGCAGTTTTTAATTATTAAGTTTTTACCAAAATGATAAGGATGGCTGGACGTGTAAATTTATTTTTTAAGTCATTTATGTGGCATAATAAGTTTGTAAAACTTATACTAATATTTTTAGTATTTTCTAATAATTTTTGTAATTTTTTTAATTAAAAAAATTAACACATCATTAAAAAAAAATGACAAGTCATTATTTGATTAGCCACATAAGTAATATTATTAATTATAGTTAATAGAAGGATTAGCATCATTCATTTTTAAAACTTGAGAGATTAATAGTGCACTTGAAATTTAAGAGACTAATTGTACTTACAGAGTAAATTTCAAGGACCAATTATGTAATTTCACATTTTTTTTTCACTCTATCTCTCTCTCTCATAAGTTTTTTCTAGCTAACTTATTTTAATTTAATGATAACTTTTTATTTATATCCCTTAAAATTAGGAACTTCCATATCTCTTTACTTCTTCTGAACTACAAATTAATTGCTAAAATCAAACATAAATAAATGTTTATCTTCCTCCTGTTTAATTTTTATTTTTTAAATATCTTTTTCTCTTAAGTTGTGTTTGGCATTATCTTAAAAAACCAGTTTTTTTTACTATTTAGATTATTTTTGCTATTATTTATAGGTTCCATTACATTTTTTGATACTATTTATGAGTTATAATACTATTTTAGTTACTTTTAGTTTTAGTTGTAGTACTTTCAGTAAAAAAATTTTAATTTCAACTAAATAAGTTGTTCCCAAATGGACTCTTAATATTGCTATTTTTTTTAATTTTTTTATTGCACCTGTGATTTTGATTGTTGTATATGACTTTCAGTTGCTTCAATCTCTTTTATATTTTTGAAAATTTTTGACGCTAAAACAAAATAAAAATAAAAATAAAACTCAGCATGCGCGAGAAATCTAAGTACATATTATGAATATAATTCTATATTTTGTTAAATTACACAATAAAAAGTGAAACCGACCCACATGTGGTGCACGTGGTGTCTAGGATTCTTTCTGAGTTCAGAGTTATGTCAAGGGTAGCCTTTTTGGGTTTTAGCTATTGCCAGTGGAGCATCGGCCTTTCACTTTTCACGTACAACAAGCCCAAAGTACGGTACACTTTCTAGCCAAACAATTAAAAAAAAATACAACAAAATAAAAAATCTTTTATAAAGAAAAAAAAAATCACAATAATATTTGTAGGGTGACAATTTTTGGAGCCCAAACCCCAATCGTGTGAAGTCTTGATCCAAAAATCCAACTCAATGAATTTTGTAGAGTATGAGTTTAAGAACTAAGTTTAGATAAGTTAGACAGAGGCTTGCATGGGATAAAGGTACACATGGACAAGAACAAAAGCCATTACGTTGAAAAATCTCATAGTCCGAGGAGATTCAAAGTTTAATTTATGTATACAGACCAGTACATTAGGGTTTCTTTGCATGTCACAGTATTCTCATCTCTTTTTCTGCCCCCCTTTCTTATGGGGGTTTCTATACATTATATAGGCCATTCCTTACCATTGGGGTTTTACACTTGTTGATCATCCAAGCTTTCACTTGAGCACCTATCCCATCAGACACCTCTTTCAGTCCTTTGTGAGTTGCGGTAGCCAAGGCAACACTGTTCAGGGGTCTTCTCCACATTAATGCGACTAGGAAGGTAGTTGTAGTGCATTCAATGTGGTGGTGGTAGCTTTTGCTGAGATATTTTGTGTTTCCTTCCTTTTCACGTATTTAGGGGATGGGCTTCAGTGGCTTGGACGTACCTCTGCTCCAGATTTTCAGTGTCCGAGGAGGAATTCCTCCTCGGACCTTTTTTCTTTACCTTTCGTGATAAGGCTTAAAACGTGGATCACTGAGTCACGTTGCCTCCTCGAACGGGCCCAAGGCCCAACTCATTATTTTGGACCGTAGCCCCCATAATAGCCTTTCAAAACTTCGGTCTTTATATCCATTCGAGGAGAAAAGCAGAGTTTTGACTTTTTAAGGGACAGAACCAATTAATTTCCGGTTCGCGCGTGTGGGGACAGTTGATTTTGACGCGTTGTAAGTTACGGGCGTTACTTATTAATCCAGGCGGCTTTGTGTCTCCCATATCCAATGGCGAAGCCCAGATCCAACGGTTGACATTTCTCCTAGATCTTTGAGTGGGAGTGACCTTCTCTTTTCCCCCTTGCTATATAAA
The DNA here is from genome assembly GCF_932294415.1 of Quercus robur. Classification (NCBI taxonomy): domain Eukaryota; kingdom Viridiplantae; phylum Streptophyta; class Magnoliopsida; order Fagales; family Fagaceae; genus Quercus; species Quercus robur. The sequence goes on along the minus strand of NC_065544.1, from coordinate 45,800,839 downwards.
ACCCTAAGGAGACTCTTTTTTGCTTTTCTCTTCTACTAACATATAAGAAATCCAGAGAACTCCAGAGAACTCTAGCGCCCAGATATTCACGAACATTCCAGACCTTTGAATTTCTGTAGTTATTTCTGTGAGACGTCTTTCCCTGAAGAGATTTCTAAGTGCTTCAGAGATTGTTGTAAGGACACTCGTAAGTTCTCCTTCCTCTTCGTAATCTCGATTTTCATCTCGGCCCTCCTTCTTGGCCTATCAAATTGTCTAGATGGGTAAATTCAAGTGTCTAGTAGATACTCTGGCCGCCATGGAGGCCTTTAGAGCTAGGTGCCGCATCCCGCAGGGGGTGGTTTTGGAGTATTGTCCTCCAGAACAAGTGCTGACTGATAGGGAAGTGGGTCAGGTTGTCATTCCCATGATCGCTTTTATAGAGGGAGGAATGACGCTTCCTATGCGTAGGATTACTCGGGATTACCTGCGTAACCATATGTTGACACCACATCAATGCGCTCCCAACCTATTTAGGGTTTTGGGTAGCATAGACGTTTTGAACGAGCAGATGGGCTTAGGCCTTACATGGCATGATGTAGTCCGCATGTACGAGTGCCACCATCTTGACAAAGTGGGGTACTACCTTAAATCTTGGTCCGAGGTCGTTAGGCTAATTTCCTGTCTTCCTAAGTCCAATAAGAGTATGAAGAATGACTTCCTAATTGTCTCGAGGGAGTGGAACGACGGTCTTCATTGTCCAACTCGGGCAGGAGAACTAGGTGCGGTACCTTTAGGATCAATCCCTTGGGAAGGGAGTTTAGCCCTTTAGTCTTACTTCATTTGAAGATTCAAACACCCCCTTTTTTTTTAACTACAAATTTCCTTCTCGGCTGTTTTGCAGATAGGCGCCACGTCGCTCCTCGGTTGAGTCTTATGAACGTTCAAGCCTTGAACTACCTCCTAAGGTCAGAGATCTTCGTTCATGCGGACGGGCAACTGCGTGCTGCTCATTTGATCCTAGGTTACGAACCTTTATCCCGCGCTTTCATGGACGTCGGCCATTCTATAAGAGCTGGTAGTCCAAGGTTGGCCAGGATTGACGTCTCGAAGCCAGGATTTTTGGCTCAAAGGGACCTCCCGCCTGTTGTTTTGCCCGTCCTTCAGAACCTTCAACTAACCGCACTACCTCCTCCATAAGAAAATCTTGAAGCCGTAGCGTTTGTTGAGGAGGAGACTGAGTCCTCTCGTCTCTCTTTAGAAGAAGAGATAGACGAATTTTACTTTGAGGAAGATATCCCAAAGGCTTCTTTAATCGAACTCTCGGTCGTTGAGGGCGAGCCGGATAGAAATTTCGTAATCGAAGCTCCTCCTATCGTGATTGCCTGTTCGGACGGTTCTTCCGACGAGGAAGTTGACAACATGGGTTCCAAGGGAAAGAGTTTGTGCGAACTGATGGTTGCACGAGGTAATGGGCAAACCTCGAAGGCGCCCACTAAGAGCCAGACCCACTCTGACCTTCCTCCAGCTCCTCCACAGATTCCAGCCGATCTCGGCTTGAAGGCTAATCCCGACCTGAAGAAGAAGAGGCCGGTTGAGTCCCTCAAGGAAGGTGAGGTGGGTCCTCACCAGGGCGGTAAACAGCAAAAAATGACTCGGGAGCAATGGGACAAAAGGGCTCCATCCGTGGAAAGTCGAGAAGAGATGGAGCGGGCTGAAGTGCGTATGCCTCTGCACACTTGGAGCCCTCGGCTTGAAGTGGACTGAACAGCCATTCCCTATAATGCTTCGATCCGAGAGTACAATCGGGGCCAAGTGGGCTACATTGCTGAGGCCCTGGAGCAGCCCGTTCTCCTTCCCAGGGATATGGAGGTTTATAGGCGATTTTCACAGCCTGAACTCTTCCTATCATTGAAGAGAGATCTTACGATGGTAGGGCAATTCACCCTTTTATCGGTAGGATTTTTAGATCATTTCATGTTATAACCTGTCATCTTGTCATCTCTTGTGCAGATCACTCAACAAGTATTTGTGGCCGAGCAGTGGTGCCGTGAAAATCGCAAGTTAGCTGATGTCGACGCCCTCTCTCGTGCTGAGGTGGAGAAGGCTCTAGAAGCCCTCAAGCAGGAGCACTACGAGCTATCTGAGAAGCTCAAGGAAGCTGAGTTAGGCCGCAAGAGTGCTGAGGTTGGCTTGAAGACTGCTAAAAAGCAAGTTGAAGTTCAACGCCAGATGCTGTACGTGACTGAGACCAACCTTGCTACTGAAAAGCAAGCTGTGTTGGATCTCAAGGCAGTGTTGCAGAAAGCCAAAGAGGAGGCCCGACTTGCCAAGGAAGAGGCTCAGCTGGTAAAGGAAGCAGCTGAGGCCGAAAAGAGGGCTTCTTATCAGCTTGGGGCGGAGGAGACTGAAGCTAGGCTTTCCAAGGAGCTATCAGAGGTATGTAGGGATTACTGCAGTATTTCATGGGCTCATGCTCTTAATGCTGCAGGGATCCCTACAGACTCGGCCTTAAGATTGCCTGAGAAGGTCTTCTTCCCTCCAGAGATCTAGGGGATCCCTGCCGATACCACTAAAGCTTCTGAGTAGGTTACGGTTGTTCCTGATGCCATCCCCCTAACTGAAATCGCTGGGGGTTCTGGTCAGGTCGCCGTCCAAGGTGAGGATGTGGAAGAAGAGAAGGGCAAAGGCAAGGGTCAGGGAAAGAAAACCTCCTCAAAGGCTAAGGATCTTGCTAAGGAAGCAGTTACTGAGTATCATGGAGCAGATCTCCAAGTCAAGAACGTTCCACCTTCTCAGCCAGAGCAAAAAGAAGATCCTCCTGCTGAGGCTTAGCTCCTAGGGTTTTTATTATTACTGTATATATATATATATATATATATTTTTTTTTTTTTCGGACGAAAGTTGTACTACATTTTGTTCTTTTGCAAAGACCTCCTATTGTATTATTTTTGGTTTATTAATACAAAATGCTCTTTCTTTCATTTTTTTCTTTTCTTTATGATTGATGTTGATGGAATTCCATTATGTTGTTCCGAGTTAATGCTACTGTTTCTTTAGTTGATGTTTGCAACAACCTTACCGATATAAACAAATGAGAAGGGGCAGGACCGTGTAATGAACTTAGAACAACAGATGCTATCATTCAAGACTGTGAACATACCTTAGAATTGCATAGAAGTCCTGAGTTATTAATTTCCCCTAAGTTTGTGGTCCAAGGAGCCATGCAGGGCTTAGGTTCTGTTTAAAACTTGGATAGATGCCATAAGTTGTTAATTTCCCCTAAGTCTGTGGTCCGAGGAGCCATGCAGGACTTAGGTTCTGTTTAAAACTTAGATAGATGCCATAAGTTGTTAATTTCTCCTAAGTCTGTGGTCCGAGGAGCCATGTAGGACTTAGGTTCTGTTTAAAACTTGGATAGATGCCATAAGTTGTTAATTTCCCCTAAGTCTGTGGTCCGAGGATCCATGCATGACTTAGGTTCTGTTTAAAATTTGGATAGATGCCATAAATTGTTAATTTCCCCTAAGTCTGTGGTCCGAGGATCCATGCAGGACTTAGGTTCTGTTTAAAACTTGGATTGATGTCATAAGTTGTTAATTTCCCCTAAGTCTGTGGTCTGAGGAGCCATGCAGGACTTAAGTTCTATTTAAAACTTGAATAGATGCCATAAGTTGTTAATTTTCCCTAAGTCTATGGTCCGAGGAGCCATGCAGGATTTAGGTTCTGTTTAAAACTTGGATATATGCCATAAGTTGTTAATTTCCCCTAAGTCTGTAGTCCGAGGAGCTATGCAGGACTTAGGTTCTGTTTAAAACTTGGATATATGCCATAAATTGTTAATTTCCCCTAAGTCTGTGGTCCGAGGAGCCATGTAGGACTTAGGTTCTGTTTAAAACTTGGATAGATGCCATAAGTTGTTAATTTTCCCTAAGTCTGTGGTCTGAGGAGTCATGCAAGACTTAGGTTCTGTTTAAAACTTGAATACATGCCATAAGTTGTTAATTTCTCCTAAGTTTGTGGTCCGAGGAGCCATGCAGGACTTAGGTTTTGTTTAAAACTTGGATAGATACCATAAGTTGTTTATTTCCCCTGAGTCTTTGGTTCGAGGAGCCATGCAGGACTTAGGTTCTGTTTAAAACTTGGATAGATGTCATAAGTTGTTAATTTCCCCTAAGTCTGTGGTCTAAGGAGCCATACAGGACTTAGATTTTGTTTAAAACTTATATAGATGCCATGAGTTGTTAATTTCCCTTAAGTCTGTGGTCTGAGGAGCCATGCAAGACTTAGGTTCTGTTTAAAATTTGGATAGATGCCATAAGTTGTTAATTTCCCCTAAGTCTGTGGTCCGAGGAGCCATGCAGGACTTAGGTTCTGTTTAAAACTTGGATAGATGCCATAAGTTGTTAATTTCTCTTAAGTTTGTGGTCCGAGGAGCCATATACGACTTAGGTTCTATTTAAAACTTGGATAGATGCCATAAGTTGTTAATTTCCCCTAAGTCTGTGGTCCGAGGAGCCATGCAAGACTTAGGTTTTGTTTAAAACTTGGATAGATGCCATAAGTTGTTGATTTCCCCTAAGTCTGTGATCCGAGGAGCCATGCAGGACTTAGGTTTTATTTAAAACTTAGATATATGGAAGTGAGTCGACAAATGCGCGATGATCACATGATACAATACAGGCATAGCTGTTTTCATTAATAATAATATCTTTTCAAATTGTTTACATTCCATGGGCAAGGTACAGTTTTCTCGTCTAGATCTTCCAGATAATAAGCACCTATTCCTGCCACTGAGGTGATGCGATATGACTCTTCCTAGTTGGGTCTTAGCTTACCCCAGGAAGGGTTCTTGGCGCTGCCAAAAATTCTTCTCATCACAAGGTCGCCTGGCCCTAATGACCTTAGTTTTACATTAATATCGTACCCTTGCTTTAGCTTTTGGTGGTAATAGGCCAATTGGATCATTGCCCTTTCTCTTTTCTCCTCGGCTAAGTCTAGACTTCTCCCTAGTAACTCGTCATTATTTCTTGGGGTAAAAGTGCTGGATTTCAACGTTGGAAAGCTAGTTTCTAGGGGAAGCACAGTTTTGACCCCATAAGTCATTGAAAAAGGAGTTTCTCTCGTTGACTGTCATGGCGTGGTTCAGTAGGTCCATAAGATGTGTGGTAGTTCTTCCACTCATCTTCCCTTTGCATCATCCAGTCTCTTTTTCAGCCTGTTCACTATGACCTTATTCACAGCTTCGGCTTGCCCGTTTCCTTGGGGATAGGCTGGAGTGGAATATCGATTTGTGATTCCAAAGTCGCAGCAGTATTTCCTAAAGGTTTTATTATCAAATTGAAGACCGTTGTTGGAGATGAGGGTGCGAGGAGTTCCGAAGCGCGTAATGATGTTTTCCCAAATGAACTTCTTTGCATCCACGTCCCTGATGTTGGCTAACGGCTCAGCCTCTACCTATTTGGTGAAATAATCAGTGCTGACTATTAAGTATCGCTTGTTCCCTGCTGCTTTCGAGAAAGAGCCGACAATATCAAGACCCCACTGAGCGAACGGCCAAGGACTGGAGAGGGGGTTAAGGACTCCCCCCAGTTGGTGGATATTTGGGGCGAATCTTTGGCATTGATCACATTTCTTTGCATATTCTTGGGCCTCTCTCTGCATGTTCGGCCACCAGTACCCCTAGGTGAGTGCTCTATGCATTAGCGATCTTCCTCCCGTATGACTCTCACAAATTCCCTCATGCAGTTCTTCAAGCAGTGACTCTGATGCCTCTGGGTGTATGCACAGTAAGTATGGCCCAGAATAGGAGCGCTTGTATAGCTTGTGGTCCTCTGACAACCAAAACTGAAGAGCATTCCTCCGTATCTTCTCAGCCTCCAATTTCCCTTCGGGTAATACATCATCTTTGAGGAAGTTCACTATGGGATCCATCCGGCTCAAATTCCTTCTGATTTGATGGATCTGAACTGTATCCCTTTCAATTGTACCTGTCTTGCATAAATCCTCAACAAGGATCATTTGTGGTAGATCCTGCGCAGAAGACGTGGCAAGAGTGGCCAATGAATCCGCATGTGTGTTCCCGCTTCTAGAGACATGTGTCAAATTAAAAAATTCAAAGTCCGATTGCAAGCGTTTGACTTGACCGAGGTATTCCTGCATTCTCGCATCTCTAGCCTCCAACTCGCCCCTTACCTGGCCAACGACCAATCTAGAGTCCGAGAACGCTTCCATTGCTTTTCCGCCCATTTTTTGCACCATAATCATTCCTTGTAGCAAAGCCTCATACTCGGCTTCATTGTTTGTAGCCGAGAACCCAAGTCTTAATGACTTTTCAATGGTAATCCTCTCGGACGATATTAGAACTAGCCCTACCCCATATCCTTTTTGATTTGCCGCACCATCCACATAGACTCTCCATCGCGAGGCTCCTTGTGCAGAGATTGTGCCAACTGATTTTCCATCCATGTTTTCCTTCTCGGCTATTGCTTCTACAGAGGGTTTAGCAAATTTAGCGACTAGATCAGTGAGGACTTGGCCCTTGACAGAGGTCCTGGGCATGTATTTAATATCGAAAGCCCCTAGAAGCGTACTCCACATGGCGATTCTTCCTGTGTAATCGGCGCTGTAACGATTTACTTACATAATATACCGGTCGCTGTATCCCATTATCAACCCGTATTAATACCAAGCTTACAGCATGAGAGGCCACTGCTATGTATGCGAACAAAACCTCGTTGGCCTCAGGGCTGGACATGATGGGTGGCTGTGACAGGTATTCTTTAAGTTGTTGGAAGGCTACAACACAATCCTCAGACCATTCAAACCCTTTCCACTTATTCATCAAGAGGTAGAAAGGTCGGCATCGGTTTGCAGATCGGGAGATGAACCGATTCAACGCTATGATTATACCAGTGAGTTTTTGTACTTCTTTTGGGTTCCAAGGAGTTTGTAGGCTATTAATCGCTTTGATTTGGTTCGGGCTTACCTCTATTCCTCTGTGAGTTACCATATAGCCCAGAAATTTCCCAGACCCGACCCCAAATGAACACTTAGAAGCATTGAGGCGTAGCTTGTGCTCCCTTAAGAAGCTAAAAATGACTTCAAGGTCTTTCACGTGCTTGGACACTACTTTACTTTTTACTACCATATCGTCTATGTAGACTTCAATAGCCTTGCCTAGCTGTGGTTTGAACATTCTGGTCATCATCCTTTGGTAGGTTGACCCTGCATTCTTTAAACCGAAAAGCATCACCTTATAGTGGTAGTTTTCGACGGGTGTCATGAATGCCGTTTTCTCCTGATCTTCTAGAGCCAGTGGTATCTGATGATAACCCTAGAAGGCATCCAGGAAGCTCATTCGGGGGTGGCCTGCAGTCGCATCTACCAATCGATCTATTCGAGGCAACGGGAACGGGTCCTTCGGGCACGCCTTGTTTAAGTCTGTGAAGTCTACACAGACTCGCCACTTCCTCGTCTTCTTTCTTACCACCACCGTATTTGCCAGCCATTCGGGGTAAAAAACTTCTTTGATAGCCCCTGCCTTTTTTAGCTTCATCATTTCATCCCTAACAGCGTCGACATGCACTTTCGACGGGAGCCGGGGTGGCTGCTTCTTTGGAATAGAAGATGGGTTAACGTTTAGGTAATGACAAATGAGACTAGGGTCAACCCCCGGGGCATCGTAGGTGTCCCATGCAAATACATCAACGTTCTTCCTCAGAAACCCGACCGGTTCCTCTTTTTCTTGAAGAGGTAATTCTGAGCCGACTTGGGAAAATCTTTCTGGATTATTGTCAACGACAACCCTTTCTAGACTTTCACATTTTATCTCCTCGACTAGTTCGCTGACTTTTGCTGCCGAGGTGATTGATTGTTATAAGTTCTTCACAGAAGCCGAGGACTCGGCATTGGACCGGCGTGAGATGGCGGCCACCATGCATTGCCTAGCCATGGCTTGATCTCCACCAATCTCTTCCACTTGGCCCCCCGACGGGTATTTTACCTTTTGGTGAAGTGTAGAAGACACGGATCCCAGGGCGTGGAGCCAAGGTCTAGCTACTATGGCCATGTAGGGTGAGTAGGCGTCGACCACGATAAAATCTACCTCCATCACCTCTGATTCGGTTTGTATAGGTAATCTGATCTGCCATTTTGGTATGACAATCTTCCCTTCGAAACTTATAAGAGGAGAGTCATAAGCTGTTAAGTCCTCAGGCCTTAGGTTCAGCCCCCTGTACAGATCAGGGTACATTACTTTCATTGCACTGCCCGGATCTACTAGTACCCTCTTCACGTCAAACCCTCCAATTCTCAACGTAACCACCAAAGTATCGTCGTGAGGTTGGATAGTTCCCCCCTTATCCTCGTCTGAGAACCCTAACACTAGTGACTTTCCCTTTTTAGATCTTTTGGACTCCCTCTCACTATCCTCGGCGGGGGGTCGAGCCACGGACAGCACCCCAGAGGGAAAAGAGCCGGTTCTCCCTGGGGCGGCAAGGATGACGTGCATCGTCCCGATGGGAGGTCTCAAAGATACATCTTTCCAAGGCTCTTGAACTGCTTGGCCCAGATGACCGCTGGAGGGGTGTAAAAGATGACGTAACTTTCCTTCTTGGACCAACTGATCCAGGTGGTTCCATAGATTCCTACAATCCTCGGTGGTATGCCCGTGGTCTTGATGATAATGACAATACAGGTTCTGGTTGTGCTTCGAGGGGTCTCCGGCCATTTTACTCGGCCATTTGAAGAAAGGCTCATTTTTTACTTTCTCCAGAACTTGTTGCACCGGCTCTCTGGATATGGCATTAATCGTTTGCATGTTGGTTTGTCCAGCCTGTCTCGAAAAATCTCTTCTCGGCTGGTTACTGTTATATCGTTCCGACCTGTAATCATTCCCTTTGGGGGGGGGGGGGATGATCTTCTCCTTTCCTTTCCCTTGTAGCTGGTCCTCTTCCATCCTTTTGTATTTGTCAATTCTGTCCATCAATTGGCGAACGCTGGTGACAGGTTTACCAGTTAGAGATTTCCTTAAGCCATGCTCGGTAGGGAGACCACTTTTGAACGTGTTGATGGCGACGTCATTGTAGTTTTCATCCATTTCGTTATACATCTCCCAATATCTATTCGAATACGCCTTTAAGGTTTCCCCCTCGTGCATAGACAAGGATAACAACGAACTTAGGGGTCGAGGGACTCTGCTATTTGTAATAAAGCGAGAGCAAAAAGCCTGAGTGAGCTGCTTATAGGAATCTATGGAGTTCGTCTTCAAGCTGTTGAACCATTTCATCGCCACTGGTCCCAAGCTGGACGGAAAAACTTTGCACATCAGAGCCTCATTTTGGGAATGGATAGCCATTTTCTGGTTAAACTGGCTCATGTGCTCCACGAGGTCTGCTCGCCGTTGTAGATGGCAAACGAAGGTTGATTGAAGCGCCGAGGTAATTTAGCCACCTCTATCCTGTGCGCGAAGGGTGATCTGGAGATCTGATCCAGTGCCTTGTTCATGGCATCATTACCCAAACCCATACCAGATGGGCTCTTATATCTCCGTTCAGGGCGTGACTCCTTCTCGTAAGAAAATGTTTCACTTGGGGGAGTTCTTGACCTCCGCCTGTAACTGACATCCTCCTTCTCGTTAGAGGATGTATCTGAGCTGGAAAGGGACTGCCTTCGTTGTACACGGCGGAACTTCTTTTTCAGGTCGTCTATCTCTCGCTGTATGGCCTGATAGTTGTTTCGCCTTTGGGATATGCGACTACCTACTTGGGAGTGGCTTTGGCTCATCTGAGTAGTATGTACGCTTCCCTCTCGGTTTCTTCCATTGCCTGGATTTGGCCCAGGGTCATGAGGATTATTTTGCCGTTGGGGCCCAATAGGTTCTGTCTACTGAGGGTCAGCTTGGCGTGGATTTTCTTGGTGTGAACCTGATCCTGCCATGCTTAACCGTCTACTTACTAACACTTAAGTTCTTTCCCATAGACGGTGCCAATTGCAGGGTGAAAATTTTTGGAGCCCAAACCCCAATCGTGTGAAGTCTTGATCCAAAAAGCCCAACACAATGAATTTTGTAGAGTATGGGTTTAAGAACTAAGTTTAGATAAGTTAGACAGAGGCTTGCATGGGATAAAGGTACACATGGACAAGAACAAAAGCCATTACGTTGAAAAATCTCACAGTCCGAGGAGATTCAAAGTTTAATTTATGTATACAGACCAGTACATTAGGGTTTCTTTGCATGCCACAGTATTCTCATCTCTTTTTCTGCCCCCCTTTCTTATGGGGGTTTCTATACATTATATAGGCCCTTCCTTACCATTTGGGCTTTACACTTTTTGATCATCCAAGCTTCCACTTGAGCACCCATCCCATCAGACACCTCTTTCAGTCCTTTGTGAGTTGCGATAGTCAAGGCAATACTGTTCAGGGGTCTTCTCCACATTAATGCGGCTAGGAAGGTAGTTGTAGTGCATTCAATGTGGTGGTGGTAGCTTTTGCTGAGATATTTTGTATTTCCTTCATTTTCACGTATTTAGGGGATGGGTTTCAGTGGCTTGGACGTACCTCTACTCCAGATTTTCAGTGTTCGAGGAGGAATTCCTCCTCGGACCTTTTTTCTTTACCTCTCGTGATAAGGCTTAAAACGTGGATCATTGAGCCACGTTGCCTCCTCGGATGGGCCCAAGGCCCAACTCATTATTTTGGGCCGTAGCCCCCACAATATTCATCAAGACCTTGGTAGTTCAATTAGTTGACATCTTTTGATGTCTACAATAAATACATTTAGGATTTGAATTTTGTCTAGATAAAGTTTAGCTGTAAAATTGGTTATAATTTAAGGTCATAACTTTATTCAATATCATTAACATTACTGTATATTTCAAAACTCTAACTGTTAAATTACATATTATTTACGCTCTTAATATATATGTCAAATTTTGTGCCAATCAGACATTATTGACTATATGATTTATAAGATTATATTTTATGCATAATTTTAAACTATAAAAATTTGTAATTTAAACAATTTATTGATGACATAACTATTGATCTTTAATTTTCTAGAAATTTTACAAACATGGAGGATATAAGAAGAAAATGTAATCCAATGATGGATTTGTCAAAATTCACTTCTAATAAAAAGATATTGAGTAAGGTTATAATTTTAGACTACAACAAATTTTATAGCTAAACTTTATCCTTTTTATATTTCTAAAAAAAATTATTAAAAAAAAGTTATAAAATTTTCTATGTTGTCAAGTCATAGGTATATCAAGAATATGTGAAAAGTTCACTTGTGTCGTCTGCCTCTCTCACTATGTGGGAAAAATCTCTCATGCATTAGGTGCATTATGTGAAGTGACATGCTCCAGCCCACTAAGAGCACTAGCATTCCCTCCAGTTGCTATTTTACATCCAAAACTTCAAACTGTTGCTCCATTCGAGTATAGGTTCTTAAAAATTTTTTAGAACCTATGAAAAGTTGGTTCTTATATAAAGAACCATCTGTTCACTTGGATGTAAAAAAAAAAATACTATTATTTTAATTGAGAAAGGTGAAGAGAGGAAAAAGAAATGAAAGAGAGGAGAGAGAAATTTTTTGAGAGTCAAGAAGAGAGAGAGAAATTTTTTTTAATTTAGATTACAACCAATTTTGTAGCTAAATTTTATCCTTTTTATATCTCTAAACAAATTATTAAAAAAAAAAAAGTTATAAAATTTCCTTTGTTGTCAAGTCATAGTTATATCAAGAATATGTGAAAGGTTCACTTGTGTCGGTGGTCCCTCTCACTATGTGGGAAAAATCTCTTATATGCTAGGCGCATGAGATATTAGCTCCATTATGTGAAGTGACATGCTCCAACCCACTAAATATAAGTTATGGCTAACATTGATTGATTAACTTTTTTGCCATTTTTCTATATGTTATTTTGATCAATAACATTTTCTGAAACATAATTCTTTTTTTGTAAAATATTTGTTTGGTCAATAATTCTTTTTATGTAAATATATAGATTACACCTTGGTCAATTACCATTTTCGTTTTTTGAGTTTTAATTAGATCATTTTAGTCTCTATAGTTTTCATTTATTATTAATATTGATCATTCCTTCTATCCTATTCCTATTAACAACTAATCGTTAAGTCCCTTTAAAATGATGTAGGTTGGAAACCCTAGCCTCACGTAGGCTCTTCTTTCCCCTGTTTTGGTGGAAATCGGTTTTTTCTCCTTTTGCTTTCCATTGCCGTCTGCTTCCCTCTCCCTCTACCCCCTTCTCAATCTCATCACAC